>NW_022170596.1:47361455-47362084 GCF_008802855.1 Photinus pyralis | reverse complement strand
ACGTCTTTGACGTTTTTCCCTAGTTATTATATTAATAACTAGAAGGTCTCAGTATGGAAACGAGTAGGATCTTGACCATGATCCTTTAGGGTGTTTTTTTTGTGGAGGTTATCATTTCTTGTTGAGAAATTTATTTTCTCCACAGACTGCTATGCAGTCCCCGGACTTTCATAGTTTCAGTTTCATTTGATTTATTAAATGATTTGCAGTCAGTTTTTCTTTATATGAATTCATATCAGTTTTCGTCAAACTTGACAAGGGTCGTAAAGGTTGGGGAATTCACTGCAATTGCAGCACAGATGGCTCAAGACGATTTTAGTCCGAGGTCCCGATCCGTAACACTCGTTTTTACTGGTTAGACCCATGTGCCTTTAGTTTCCTTATATGAGGATCAGCCAGAACAACCGCAATCATGAATATTCTGGGAAATCACAAGTTGTAAATCAGTGTATGCATGATGAAAGTGCATTTTCGGTAATGCAGATCAGTATTTCATTAGCAAAGTTTAAAGTTATGCACCTCACGAGTAATCTAACTCGAAGCAGATTAAAGCCTGCATATCTACACTATAACAGAAAGCTTTTAGTGAAAATTTAAAGTCTCTAGCAACTGTAATTGCTGAGATCTCA
>NW_022170596.1:47174548-47361355 GCF_008802855.1 Photinus pyralis | reverse complement strand
ATAATCGGAAATAAGTGGGGCGGTGTATGTCCTTCTTCCCATTTAATACAATGGTGGTTGTGCATCAGCCAGATTGCTTGTCTCTGGTAGTTCACATCTAAGCTGCTAAATGAAAATGGAGGTTTGAACACAAAATGTGCAACTTGGTGCCCATTAAATACCGCCACCTCCTTTGGCGTAAATGTCGTTGTGGATGTTTTAAATCCTTGAACGTCAATAGCAATAACCATTTTCTGCTATTGATTCACCAACTGTTGCGAGCACTATAGGTACTACTGGACTACTAGCACTACTGTACTGATTGAAAGCATCGCTATAGCTTATATTTCCAACCCGTAACCTTGAAAGTGGTTGACTGCGATGATTGGCGCTTGTTATATGTGAACTGCCTCAGTTATTCCGAAAGGAATTGTATCAACGGCAAACAAATTCGGGTAGCGCGGGTTCCTCTTACGCAGAAAGGAGCCCTCGGCAGCGGTGGTGGAATTATTACAACTGCCAAAAATGAGGATCTCATAAATATACACAGCCTCAATCTATTCACCTGTCACCTCTTCCGTTTCCAGTTCTCTAAATAGCATGACTCCACTGCTACGTCGATACGATTTACAAAGGTGCGAATTTCAAACGCCAAGCACATTACCGAAAAGGCCCCCAACCGTAATTCTAATTAGTTTTGTAGTGTCTAGGGGAAAATAGAATCTGTAACGTTGAATACCAAAATCTTAGACCAAAACGAGGTATAGGTACTTTTGCTTATATGTATACTGTAATGTAATAGTATTTTACATTATTAGCCAGGTAAGTGAGTTTTTACTGGCGATAGGAGAAGTTGACTGGCGAGCCGTCAGGCGAGCCTGTCATCTCCTAGAGCCAGTAAAAACTATTACCTGGCGTATAATGTACAATATTTTATTTGTTACTCATTGGTAAACGTAAATAATTAGTTCTTAAATTGATCTCGAAGAAATTTCTAAAATATCATATTATCCATGTAACCGAGACTTCGCATTAATTCTGGCCAATGCAATTACTAGATTACTAACTTGTAAAATTTTTACACGTCAGCTGTCAGTTTTACAAGTCAGTAGCGTTTAAAGATGACGTTTACCCGTTTGCGTTTTGTCTTGTTAATCAACGTTTACAACTGAGTAACAAATAAAAATAATTCATTGACCGACAGGCGTGGATGTCACGGGTACCTCATATTATATTCCTCAAAATAATTGCCCAAAGCCTCTCGGCGTAGGTAATGAACCACTTCCCACCTCGGTATGTAATCTACTACTTTTGGGAATGTTTATCTTAGGGGGGTAAGAAATTGTTTTGCTATTATAGGAAATGTTATAGGGGGGAGCGCCGTTAAGAGAGCTTTCTTATATACAGTTTATTTTTTAAATAATTCATGCACATCCTTTTTTTTCTTCATGCTAAATTTCTGCGCCATCCTATCAGCACTCATGAAGACTTATTTGTAGGGGGCAAGGAGTTATTGAAGTCGGTTATCCACCTTAAAATATTTATGAAATCATGGATAGAACATACGCACAATATATGCTCGGATGCAACTGTGATTATGCAACCACACTAGTGACAGTCCCATTCTGCATTCGGAAAAGTATGATACTGTGTTTAGTTGCATTAACTGCATCTTCGCGAAATGTCGGATGCAGTGTTGCAACCATACTAGCTCGCTTCTGCATTCTGGGTTGCATAACAAAGCTATTAATTTACATCTTTCAATATAAATATATTTTAAAAGTGAACTTAAGAAATTCTTCAACAAATTGAAAATCCTTTTTTCCAAGCGCCTCTCTTTTGGAAGAGTCCAGTTGTTTTGTCGACGGTTTGCGCATCCACCAGTTTGCAGCGGTATCCATATTTTTTAGGCCCGCCCGTAGGTCTTGTGCGCCAGTTCCTTACAGGTCGGTCGCTTCCAGAGCCGAAAAGTAGGCTGACGCTTTTCATTAGGTCTTCTTGACCTTTGCCGCTCGAGGGTTGTTGATGTGGTTGTGTGACTGTAATCAATCATCGGTTACGGTTCTACAAAATATTTCCACAAAAACTTACGGTACATTCGTAGGATTGGTTCCACACCACCTGAGTAGATATTAATTGAAGTTAATTTAAGGCATGCGATGGTGCTGGTATCCCAAAGTGATAAAGCTATGCAAAAAGAAAATATGCAGCAGCAACTCCATTCTATCAGCTGTGCTATGACCCTACTCGAAATGTTCCCCCATATTTACTGTAAACAAGTTATTATTTTTAACATGCGTGCGCAAAAATAGTAGGGGTGGGAGAGAAATATAAAACAGTTTGTACCTACTTCCGCAATAGTTGACCAAATTTTTTAATTATTAGATTCAAATTATCGTCGTCCTTCGTATAATACCGGGGGGAAGCGGGGAGGTCGCCGGGGGTGCACTGCCACTGCGTTTTTCTGCAGTCCTCGCATTATTTTAGTTAAGGACTGTTGTTGTTAATTTGGTTGCCGTTTTTTTTGTAAACTCTTCCTTTGCATTTCCGGTTTTTGGTTGTAAGGTTTGGGTACTTTTTCGCCATGACGTATGTAAGAAGAGAGACGCGAATGAACTAATGGAAAATTTCAACCAGTGTCTTTAGCGGAGAGAAGAGGGATGAGCTGCTACATGATGCTTGCAACAGACGTCTTTGTTTCAACACCTGCAGGGTCCGGGGGGGAATGTATTCGATTTAGATTCCAAAGTGCAAGCGCGCTATACAATTTTTCTTTGGTATACTTTTCTAATTTACCAATTATACCTATAGCGCAACTTGCCGGTTTACCTACTGTAAATGAAGATTTACTAATATTCTTATTTACCCTCTTATACGTACCTACTCTTATTTAGTTCCATACGTAGTTGTATGTCTACAAAATAGATTCTCAATGATAAGCAATTCGTGGAAACCAATTACAGCCACACGTAAATTATATCCTTGCTTTTTGGAAATTTTCCCCCGAGCAATGTAGTGCCCTTTATACAAGAACAAGGAAAACGCGATGTAGGTGCATAAGTACCTACGTATATATAGGCAAATGCCCCCACTAAACGCTAATGGAAAAGGTGCTTATCTAACTGCTGCTGCTGCATTTCTTTACTGCCTTAACTATTGCAAGCATTCTCGCGAAGTAATGATTAATTAAAAGGTGATGGGGAAAAAATTACTCTTCCAACTTTTTGACAAAAAACAAACGACTCGCAAAATCCTGTCATTGTTTTTTGATGTTCCGCTAACAGCTAACTGGCCAACTGCGCTTTATAGACAGATAGGCATAGGTATTACGAAAAAAAAAACCAATTTAAAATTTATTTCGTATGAAGGGCTACCGCAAAATGCGAAACTGTATTCTAGTTCTCCGAAACCACTATTTCTAATGAGGAATATATATTACGAAATGCTAGTAGGTACGTCCAATATTAATTACCCTAACGAGACATGTTTTATTTGATTTTAACCAAAACTACTTACCTAGATATCCTAAAGAATAAATAGGTGACTTCCTTGACGTATTTTACCGCGTAAGGCGTTTTCAAAAAAACAAAGCGCCCTTGTTTCCGACCGTTATTCCTGGAAATGGGAGTATGCATTTCAGATCTAAAACAAAGAATGTATCGTTTTCTCACTCGTTACACGTTCCGTCTTTAGTTTTCCGCTACGATCGCAATTTGCCTCCTATTTACTATAGTTAAACGTAAAGTGCGCGCGCGAGTCACACACAATATGACATCACGAAAATTCTCAACGTTTCGAGCATCGGGCGCGAAAATTTCGCAACAAACATTTCTAAAGCCACCTGTCGATCAACAACGGCTATCAACGACACGTTGGCGTTGGCTCCAGAAATAAACGCTGTGGTAAACAACGCGGTGTCTCTTAGGTAAATTCGTATCAAAATGGGATTCCATTGAAATAGATGCCCGTGTCATCACAATCAATTCGCCCCACGATTGTGTAAGTATACAACATTACTCTGATACCTTTTGAGTTGGGGCATGTAGATACTACGTTAAAAGTAATTGTTTTCTTGTTTTTACAGAACAGAAAATTTAGTGGACACACATCCGTAGCGCGGTTAGAAGGAGGATTTGCTACAGATTTTCTGTTTGCCTGGTGGGTTAGTACCTTCAATAAACGATTTTTTTTCATTCTCCAATTTTCTTTTTTAAAGTTGAAAATAATCCCTCAAATTGCTGGAAACGATGAGATCACCTACACTGCCTCCACTACCAACAGCTCAGGTGGAGCCCATGGTTGAAACTTTATCGTAACGGGCGAATTATTGCTTACAGGGACGCAAAACAACTTGAATCTCTCTCGATGCCCTTCGTCGTTTTTCCGCACCAAAGGTACGTTGTGGTTGGAGCCCATTTAACGATCCAAGGGATATTCGCAACCTACACCTTCGAGGGGATTGCAGCGCAAACTACATATTTCAACACAAGAGGCGGGATGGAATTCAAAGGATGACCAGAGATGGCATTTTTTCTTTTCTTAATGAAACACGATTATTTGTAGTCTAATGGTTTTATTTACAACACTATTTACATAATCTTTTTTCAAAAATAGCTAATGTTTACATAAATTTTAAGTTTGTGGTCTTTCCTGACGGTCCTGCACTTGTAATGAACACCTCGTTTGTCTTCAAGGATTCTTGGAACTCGCTCAGCCGATTACCTACTTTGAAATACTCGTAGAACCGCAGTGGTAGTACGCATTTATAATTTTCTGTTTCCAGTACTATTCGGTCACCATACTTTGTGTTTATGATATCGATATTCAGAATTTTAAACTTTTCCTCCACTTCCATATCCTTAACGTTCTTAAATGCTTTACAGAATGTTTCATTGTTGAGCGCATTAAGATCCATTTTTTAACTGTTTGGAAAGCACTATCGGACTGAATGAAAAAACGCCCTGCAGCTCACCTTATATTTCCAAAGTGTGGCCTTGAAATCTACAGTAATAGATTTCTGCACGGTGATTGACAGGAGATAGAATTGTTAGCCCGGACGCAAACCCCGAAAGCAACTTAGTGTGATTTCAGTCCTACATTATTGAGAGTAGCTTTACTAGTTTTACAAACCCCAGTCCAGAACCGTACAAGCAACACATTCGAACCCACGCAGCACATATACAAACCTAGTTACTTGAAGGCCCCGATCAAATTATCCTACCCCGGAAGTAAACCACCACGATCAAATTGCCTTAAACGACCTTGAAACTTCACCGTCACCTGACAACAAACCTCCAGCCCAAATAGCTCGGACGCAAACCTCCGATACTTTATATCGAGCACAAACCTCGACTCCTTGACATTGACGTTAGCACAGGTGCAAACCTCGCTAGCGCAGTTCAGAACCACTCAATCCTAGTGACTTTTCTAGGGGGATTTTAGTGTGATTTAGAATCACCCGTACACTGCCATCGACAATACCCCTCGACTCAGGCGCAAACCAAATTACTTTAGCTCGGACGCAAACCTCCGATACTTTATCTGGAGCGCAAACCTCGACCCCCTTGACGTTAGCACAGGCGCAAACCTCGCTACCACAGTTCAGAACCACTCAATTCTAGTGACTTTTCTAGGGATTTTCATCTAGTGAGATTTAGAATCGGTCATATATTACTCTCGACTCAGGCGCAAACCAAATTACTTTAGCTCGGACGCAAACCTCCGATACTTTATCTCGAGCGCAAACCTCGACCCCCTTGACCTTAACTTTAGCACAGGCGCAAACCTCCGATACTTTATCTTGAGCGCAAACCTCGACCCCCCTGACATTAGCACAGGCGCAAACCTCGCTACCACAGTTCAGAACCACTCAATTCTAGTGACTTTTCTAGGGGATTTTCATCTAGTGAGATTTAGAATCGGCCGTACACTACCATCGACAAGAACCGTCAGGCACAAACCGACTTACTTTAGCTCGGACGCAAACCTCTGATACTTTATCTTGAGCACAAACCTCAACCCCTTGACCTTGACGTTAGCACAGGCGCAAACCTCGCTAGCACAGTTCAGAACCACTCAATTCTAGTGCCTTTTCTAGGGGATTTTCATCTAGTGAGATTTAGAATCGGCCGTACACTACCATCGACAAGAACCGTCAGGCACAAACCGACTTACTTTAGCTCGGACGCAAACCTCTGATACTTTATCTTGAGCACAAACCTCAACCCCTTGACCTTGACGTTAGCACAAGCGCAAACCTCGCTACCACAGTTCAGAACCACTCAATTCTAGTGACTTTTCTAGGGATTTTCATCTAGTGAGATTTCGTAGCGGCTATATATTACTACACCTGTTACTTGTCGACAAACTAATGCAAAGGGTGTCGTGGTATTAGGAGAACATAATATCCGAAGAGGCTTTTTTCTAGCTCTGTCAGAATTATTTCAAAACTTTCATTCGATTTAAAAATTTGCCAATTCTGTATCAGGACCATATGAGTGCGAGGAGGTGTTTCTTTTCGTAATACTACACCTGTTACTTGTCGACAAAACTTATGCAAAAGTTGTCGTGCTACTAGGAGAACATAATATGCGAAGAGGTCATTTTCTAGCTCTGTCAGAATTATTTCAAAGCCTTCATTCGATTTAAAAACTTGCCAATTCTGTATCAGGATCATATGAGTGCGAGGAGGTGTTTCTTTTCTTAATACTACACCTGTTACTTTTCGACAAAACTATGCAAAAGGTGTCGTGCTACTAGGAGAACATAATATACGAAGAGGTCTTTTTCTAGCTCTGTCAGAATTATTTCAAAGCCTTCATTCGATTTAAAAACTTGCCAATTCTGTATCAGGATCATATGAGTGCGAGGAGGTGTTTCTTTACCTAATACTACACCTGTTACTTGTCGACAAACTAATGCAAAGGGTGTCGTGCTATTAGGAGAACATAATATCCGAAGAGGCTTTTTTCTAGCTCTGTCAGAATTATTTCAAAACTTTCATTCGATTTAAAAATTTGCCAATTCTGTATCAGGACCATATGAGTGCGAGGAGGTGTTTCTTTTCTTAATACTACACCTGTTACTTTTCGACAAAACTATGCAAAAGTTGTCGTGCTACTAGGAGAACATAATATGCGAAGAGGTCTTTTTCTAGCTCTGTCAGAATTATTTCAAAGCCTTCATTCGATTTAAAAACTTGCCAATTCTGTATCAGGATCATATGAGTGCGAGGAGGTGTTTCTTTACCGAATACTACACCTGTTACTTGTCGACAAACTAATGCAAAGGGTGTCGTGCTATTAGGAGAACATAATATCCGAAGAGGCTTTTTTCTAGCTCTGTCAGAATTATTTCAAAACTTTCATTCGATTTAAAAATTTGCCAATTCTGTATCAGGATCATATGAGTGCGAGGAGGTGTTTCTTTACCTAATACTACACCTGTTACTTGTCGACAAACTAATGCAAAAGGTGTCGTGCTACTAGGAGAACATAATATACGAAGAGGTATATTTCTATCTCTGTCAGAATTATTTCAAAGCTTTCATTCGATTTAAAAATTTGCCAATTCTGTATCAGGATCATATGAGTGCGAGGAGGGGTTTCTTTTCCTAATACTACACCTGTTACTTGTCGATAAACTTATGCAAAAGGTGTCGTGCTACTAGGAGAACATAATATACGAAGAGGTCTTTTTCTATCTCTGTCAGAATTATTTCAAAGCCTTCATTCGATTTAAAAACTTGCCAATTCTGTATCAGGATCATATGAGTGCGAGGAGGTGTTTCTTTACCTAATACTACACCTGTTACTTGTCGACAAACTAATGCAAAGGTTGTCGTGCTATTAGGAGAACATAATATCCGAAGAGGCTTTTTTCTAGCTCTGTCAGAATTATTTCAAAACTTTCATTCGATTTAAAAATTTGCCAATTCTGTATCAGGACCATATGAGTGCGAGGAGGTGTTTCTTTTCCTAATACTACACCTGTTACTTGTCGACAAAACTTATGCAAAAGTTGTCGTGCTACTAGGAGAACATAATATGCGAGGAGGTCTTTTTCTAGCTCTGTCAGAATTATTTCAAAGCCTTCATTCGATTTAAAAACTTGCCAATTCTGTATCAGGATCATATGAGTGCGAGGAGGGGTTTCTTTTCTTAATACTACACCTGTTACTTTTGGACAAAACTATGTAAAAGGTGTCGTGCTACTAGGAGAATATAATATATGAAGAGGTCTTTTTCTAACTCTGTCAGAACTATTTCAAAGCTTTCATTCGATTTAAAGTTTGCCATTTCTGTATCAGGATCTTATGAGGGCGAGGAGGTGTTTCTTTTCTTAATACTACACCTGTTACTTTTCGACAAAACTATGCAAAAGGTGTCGTGCTACTAGGAGAACATAATATATGAAGAGGTCTTTTTCTATCTCTGTCAGAATTATTTCAAAGCTTTCATTCGATTTAAAAATTTGCCAATTCTGTATCAGGATCATATGAGTGCGAGGAGGTGTTTCTTTTCCTAATACTACACCTGTTACTTGTCGACAAACTTATGCAAAAGGTGTCGTGCTACTAGGAGAACATAATATACGAAGAGGTCTTTTTCTATCTCTGTCAGAATTATTTCAAAGCTTTCATTCGATTTAAAAATTTGCCAATTCTGTATCAGGATCATATGAGTGCGAGGAGGTGTATCTTTTCTTAATACTACACCTGTTACTTTTCGACAAAACTATGCAAAAGGTGTCGTGCTACTAGGAGAGCATAATATACGAAGAGGTCTTTTTCTAGCTCTGTCAGAATTATTTCAAAGCCTTCATTCGATTTAAAAACTTGCCAATTCTGTATCAGGATCATATGAGTGCGAGGAGGTGTTTCTTTACCTAATACTACACCTGTTACTTGTCGACAAACTAATGCAAAAGGTGTCGTGCTACTAGGAGAACATAATATACGAAGAGGTCTTTTTCTATCTCTGTCAGAATTATTTCAAAGCTTTCATTCGATTTAAAAATTTGCCAATTCTGTATCAGGATCATATGAGTGCGAGGAGGTGTTTCTTTTCTTAATACTACACCTGTTACTTTTGGACAAAACTATGCAAAAGGTGTCGTGCTACTAGGAGAACATAATATATGAAGAGGTCTTTTTCTATCTCTGTCAGAATTATTTCAAAGCTTTCATTCGATTTAAAGTTTGCCATTTCTGTATCAGGATCATATGAGGGCGAGGAGGTCTTTCTTTTCCTAATACTACACCTGTTACTTGTCGACTAACTTATGCAAAAGGTGTCGTGCTACTAGGAGAACATAATATACGAAGAGGTCTTTTTCTAACTCTGTCAGAATTATTTCAAAGCTTTCATTCGATTTAAACATTTGCCAATTCTGTATCAGGATCATATGAGTGCGAGGAGGTGTTTCTTCTCTTAATACTACACCTGTTACTTTTCGACAAAACTATGCAAAAGGTGTCGTGCTACTAGGAGAACATAATATACGAAGAGGTCTTTTCTATCTCTGTCAGAATTATTTCAAAGCTTTCATTCGATTTAAAAATTTGCCAATTCTGTATCAGGATCATATGAGTGCGAGGAGGTGTTTCTGTTTTTAATACTACACCTGTTACTTTTCGACAAAACTATGCAAAAGGTGTCGTGCTACTAGGAGAACATAATATACGAAGAGGTCTTTTTCTAGCTCTGTCAGAATTATCTCAAAGCTTTCATTCGATTTAAAAATTTGCCAATTCTGTATCAGGATCATATGAGTGCGAGGAGGTGTTTCTTTTCCTAATACTACACCTGGTACTTTTCGACAAAACTATGCAAAAGGTGTCGTGCTAGTAGGAGAACATAATATGTGAAGAGGTATTTTTCTAGCTCTGTCAGAATTGTTTCAAAGCTTTCATTCGTTTTAAAAATTTGTCAATTCTGTATCAGGATCATATGAGTGCGAGGAGGTGTATCTTTTCTTAATACTACACCTGCTACTTTTCGACAAAACTATGCAAAAGGTGTCGCGCTACTAGGAGAACATAATATACGAAGAGGTCTTTGTCTATCTCTGTCAGAATTATTTCAAAGCTTTCATTCGATTTAAAAATTTGCCAATTCTGTATCAGGATCATATGAGTGCGAGGAGGTGTTTCTTTTCTTAATACTACACCTGTTACTTTTGGACAAAACTATGTAAAAGGTGTCGTGCTACTAGGAGAACATAATATACGAAGAGGTCTTTTTCTAACTCTGTCAGAATTATTTCAAAGCTTTCATTCGATTTAAAAATTTGCCAATTCTGTATCAGGATCATATGAGTGCGAGGAGGTGTTTCCTTTCCTAATACTACACCTGTTACTTTTCGACAAAACTATGCAAAAGGTGTCGTGCTACTAGGAGAACATAATATACGAAGAGGTCTTTTTCTAGCTCTGTCAGAATTATTTCAAAGCCTTCATTCGATTTAAAAACTTGCGAATTCTGTATCAGGATCGTATGAGTGCGAGGAGGTGTTTCTTTACCTAATACTACACCTGTTACTTGTCGACAAACTAATGCAAAAGGTGTCGTGCTACTAGGAGAACATAATATACGAAGAGGTCTACTTCTATTTCTGTCAGAATTATTTCAAAGCTTTCATTCGATTTAAAAATTTGCCAATTCTGTATCAGGATCATATGAGTGCGAGGAGGTGTTTCTGTTTTTAATACGACACCTGTTACTTTTCGACAAAACTATGCAAAAGGTGTCGTGCTACTAGGAGAACATAATATATGAAGAGGTCTTTTTCTATCTCTGTCAGAATAATTTCAAAGCTTTCATTCGATTTAAAAATTTGCCAATTCTGTATCAGGATCATATGAGTGCGAGGAGGTGTTTCTTTTTCTAATACTACACCTGTTACTTGTCGACAATCTTATGCAAAAGGTGTTGTGCTACTAGGAGAACATAATAAAGAGGAAGAGACTTACCCCATATCCGCAAGCAACTCGTGCAACCGTTTATCGCCCCGAATGGACCACAGCTTTAACTTGACGGCGGTGAACATCGAATACTTGAGACTAGCCTCGATGGACCAATGCCGGTACAAGACCAGCTTCAGGTCCTTCTCGAACGCGATCTTCAGAGAGGTCAAATTGTCGGTGTCGCTTGTCCTGTTCAGCAGGCGGGTGGCGTGCGCCTGCAGATTGCCCGTCTCCAATACGTACTGCGTGTGCTCGATCTTCTCGAAGATCATCTGCTCGGTTAGCGCGACGATCGTGTACCACAGCAAGTCCTTGTCGTCCTTGTTCAGCTTCCACGCCAAATCGAACATGTAGAGGGCGCTCTGAAAGCACAAACCGCACAGATCGCGACTAATGGCACTCCCTCACACTCACGGCTTTCGCGTAGTAAGTGAACTGTGAATACTCGAAGAGAATCTTCTCTCGATTCGCCTCCCACAACCTACGTTCACGACGTTTCATTATGGCTTCCTCGCCCAGCCGTCTTCGTTTGGCGGCTCGGCCCTCCGCCTCGTCGCCGCTCTCGTCCAAATTCTCCTCGTCGTCCTCCTCGTCCGACTGTAAACAAATATATTACGTGAACCCCCCTCCGTGTCGCAGTGCTAGTGAAAAGGCGTACCTCGTCCTCGCGGAAGATGTCTGGAAACTCGGGTACATCGCTATCGTCATCGGGACTCCACAGCAACCGAATTTGCCCGTTACTGTATATATTGCAAAGATCTGTCGGCCTGTGCGAGTCGAGCACGAAAAATATAACGTCGTCTTCGGGCTCCAAAACGTCGATTAGATCGATCGTGCCGCCGCAGTTGATCAGGACGAAGCACTTCACTTGATCGGCGTTTTCCTGGTAGACACCTTTAAGATCGCTGATACCTTGGACGACGGCGAGGGTGTAAGTGATTTGCTTGTACTTCAGCAGAGACTGGAGGATTTTGCAGGTACAGATGCTGTCGATGTCGAAGTTAACGATGAGGCAGATTCGCTGAAAGTGACGATTGTTGGGAAATGGAAGGAAAGTGCAAGTGGGACGTACCTTTCCTGTGAGAAATTCGTAAAATTCCGTTTTCAAATTTTCCAAATACATTTTTTAAGGCATTCTAACCTAATTGTCCACAACTTCAACCGCCAAAACAAAAACGTCCTTGACTGACAGCTGTTACAGTGTTGCCTACATTAAAAAAAAACACAAACACAGGCACACACCAGTGGCGGGTTAGAACACGTTCTACGCTAGGGACAATTTTGATCGATTGCTTTATTTTCTGTGTGAAGGTAGGCACTATATCTCTTTAGCACCTACTGCTGTTACTCGTTTTATCCGATTGAAGAAGCTAAGTACTGCTCTGAAGTCTAGTTGCCCGGTCTCCCCGAGGTCATTTAGCCTTTGCTCGACAGCAGCCTCGCAACCACATAGAATGTGTTCAGCTGACAGATGCAGGTAGTAATTTTTGCATTTCTTTATAATCGTATTTGTGTTTTATATGCCGCATGTTATACATTTTGTGTGTTTCAATCTTTGTTTTTGAAATTTATCTAAGGCACCTCTCAATGAATTTCTGGGAGGAGTAGCAGATAAACTGATGAGCCTAGGGAATGATAGAAAGGTGTAATTTGAGATTTGGACAAAGGACCCAGGGGTGAGTTGGATAGGCTCGATCCGCTCTAAAATGTACTTGAAATGGGTCTTAAGAAAGGTCAAAAAGCTTTTCAATTTTACACAAAACCCTCAATTTGTATGGTATTAAAGGCCGCTTGACATGGAGCAATACAACGCGCAAGAACTTGCAGAAAGAAATTGCAAGGTCAAATCCTTGCATGCAATAGCATTGCATGGTATTTGACATGGTGCAATTCTATTTCAATTGCCACATGTCTGCCAACAGAAGAAAAATATGGACTTGTCAACAAAGTTGCTAACCTCCAATAAAAATTAAATTTTGATTGCTTGAAGAAACATGAAAATTACAAGAATAAATACGATTAAAAAAAACAAGTAATGAGTGCGTCTCTCAGCATCATAGTTGCCGCCGCTGTATTTTACTAGGTTGGTGACACAAAAACAACTAGATTTATCCCTAGAATTGCACGATTCATGCAAGAAAAATAGCACCGGTCCTATAAAGATTGCATGCAAGTCTCTTGCAGCAATTGATCAGCTGGCTTTGAACTGCGCATGCCTTTCGCAATTTTTCTTGCAACTTGCATGCAATTGCAATTTTTATTGCTCCATGTCAAGCGGGCTTAAAGGCCGCTTGACATGGAGCAATACTACGCGCAAGAACTTGCAGAAAGAAATTGCAAGGTCAAATCCTTGCATGCAATAAGCATTGCATGGTATTTGACATGGTGCAATTCTATTTCAATTGCCACATGTCTGCCAACAGAAGAAACATATGGATTTGTCAACAAAGTAGTTAACCTCAAATGAAAATTAAATTTTGATTGCTTGAAGAAACATGAAAATTACAAGAATAAATAAGATTAGTAAAAACAAGTAATGAGTGCGTCTCTCAGCATCACAGTTACCGCCGCTGTATTTTCTAGGTTGGTGCCACAAAAACAACTAGATTTATCCCTAGAATTGCACGATTCATGCAAGAAAAATAGCACCGGTCCTATAAAAATTGCATGCAAGTCTCTTTCTTGCAGCAATTGATCAGCTGGCTTTGAACTGCGCATGCCTTTCGCAATTTTTCTTGCAACTTGCATGCAATTGCAATTTTTATTGCTCCATGTCAAGCGGGCTTAAGAAGTACGAGGGACAATGCCACCCTTTATAAAGTAAAGTAAACGAAACGTAGGACTGCCACTGCATTCCCGAAAAAAAACAAACTTGATGAATGCGACCATTATCTCCTAACCTTCAAAATTTCCTGGGACCTAACCTCAACTTGTAAAACCTTCCAATGTCTCATTCCGGAGAAATTGATATCTATCGAGACACCCCCATACGTTATTTAGGTAAGAAACGTAAAATTCGCTTACAATTAACCCCCCAAAGTACAGGATATGCAAATGAAATCGGTGAGGCCTTTCGTTCCATGATCGGCCCGAAATGGGTTGCGGTCACTTATGGTGTCGCCACCACCTACGTCCTAGCCGACACCGCCAGCAAGACCAAAGATGCTCACGTAACCCCCATCTTTTCCTTCAAGCGTTATCATGCAACCGAATTTTCAGATACAGCACCGCGGCGATCCGAAGACGGTGAGCTTCGTCGCGTTCGACACGTTCGCGTGGCAGATGCTCGCCTCCGTCGTCGTGCCGGGCATTACGATTAATCGAACATGTGCGGCCGCCGGTTATCTCCTGACGTACAATCGAACTTTACCGTCGACGACGAAAAAGTGGATAGTAACCGGGATTGGACTGACAATGATTCCATTCATTATTAAGCCCATAGATCATCTGATCGATCGTTTGCTGGACGGGACGCTGCGAAAGTACGCCCCCGAAAAGTTTGACGTGCTCAAAGACGACCCCAAAGTTAAAAAGGGTTAAGTCCTAAGTGTTCCATGTTGTTTTAGTTTTAGAGAATATATTTACAATTGTTTACTGTTATATTTGAATGTTATTTAAATAAATTGTTATGTTTGACTCTGATATATGTTTTTATCTTATTGCTCAATTTACCTACAGCTCCAGCTCATCCCCCTCCCATAAGGACTTTTTATTTTCTTGAAACTTAGATATTAAGGAACAGTTTTCCAATTTTCAAAATTCCGAGATTTCCTTCCATTGAAAAGCGATGAGAAGGGCAGGAGGGGGGGGGTGAATCCCTCGAAGGGACGTCGAGATTACTACTGGCTCCAACAAAGGGTCAGAACAGGCGGCATCGTTAGGGGAGGGGGGAACCTAGTACGTTAGTGAGGGACGAGGTAACCTTCTACAGAGCCATCGAAATCCTAGGACTTGCATTTATGTGGATAGACGATTCGAGTCTTATCTATTAATTGCTGATTTCTGTTTCAGGGATCTCCTAGGTCTAAGAATGCAGTTAAAAGATGGCGATCGAAGGACTGAACAGGCACTGAAACTAGTTACGAAAGAATGGAGGTATGGCACAATGGGCCTTTGGTGTGCCTAAGAGCTGCCTGGTCGGACCCCGTGTAGATAGAATACAATAGAACCAACAAAAACCTTTGGAGGCGAGAGATCTTTCAGCTCTATTTTGACTTACTGTCCAAGGTCACTACTAGAGGAGAACGGGGAGAGAGTGACCTTTGAACTTCACCTTAGCCTTGAACGGTATATATCACTACTGCCTGACCTTGAAAGCGAATGCCCGTGAGCACCACCTTGACCTACTTTCCAAGATCACTGCCATGTGGCATGCAACCTTTGAACTTTTGTTACCTTGACCTAATTTCCAAAGTCACCGCTAGGTGGCGAGCGACTTTGAACTGAGCCAGATTCGGCCTAATATGACTATATATCTATTGTGCAAGTGTTTCATTCAATTCAATGATCTTATCAGGAAAGACAAGATCATGGATCTACTGGCGGAAATTTCACCACGGTCGTAGGGGGACATTGATTTATTTTCAGATACTTACCTTTTTTGATATTATGTTCTCTTAATACCAATCCTATCATTTCCTTCTGATATAAATTTTTCTTGTACAGAGACGATTGTATCAGGGTCACAGATATGCAGGAAGGTGTGGGATGTATTGGCAGATCTTTCAAAAGTATATTTAGTGTTACGGAAGGGCTTTATAGAGAGCTCAATTGTTTAGAAAAGGGTTTGAAAAATGCCAGGAAATTCTTGGGATAGTTCAAGGACCCCATTCAAAAAGTGTCAGTGTTTTACAAATAGTACAATTAACACTTCCACCCCCAAATACGAATGAATAAAAAATGTCTTCTTACTATCTCCCTCTTCATTTATTTTAACTAATAACTCCTACAGAATAGCGAATTCTTAACGTAAACGGCCATCCTTAATCGTTAATTCGATTGATTAATTCCCACTCTACGAATCAAACCAAAGTCAGGGCGATATATATATAATAATAATTAATATATATATATATATATGAATGTTTATGTAGGGGTAGGGGTTATGGGCCCATGTAGGTTTCAAACGACAATCCTCTTGAAAAAATTACTTGTGTAATGTGTATTGCGGATTAAATGCAAAAATACCACACCACCACCAAAGGTCACCATTTAATATACCGTCAAAATAAACTAATCAAATTCCAGTCGTTTAAACGATCCGACCGCGCCAATCCCCAAATCCCGATCCATGTACGATGGTCTTCTATCGCGACTCGATTCATCCGTGATCATCTTCTCCGATTCGATGAAGAACTGCACGTTACTTAAGAGCAAATCTTGCATTTCGACTGAAAAATCACGAGATTGACAAAGCAAGGGGATAAAATTCGCCTCAATACCGTGAAGATCGTAAATAGAAGGCGCGGTTCCTCCAAACTCTTTGGGAAAACACCCCTGTGGTACGAATTTAAGTACGCCCTCAAACGAGTCGGTAAAGTGCAACTGAAAAGGCGAGAGTGAGCTGGGGTGATTGTAAATCGGACACTTACACATTCCAAAAGTTTCTTGTTGATTAAAGGTTTAATTAATCCCTTCAAAAGGTCAGCTATGGGTCCCAAGTTGGTATAGTAGAGACCTTTGAGGCGCACTGGTAGTGCCTCCTGTAGGTAAGTTAGGAACTTCTTCACTTCGGTTACGTGTGTCTTCAAAACATGGCCTACAGTGGCATCCTCAAAATCGCACACGATTACCAAACCATCACTGGTGCCGCTCCTTAGTATGTCAACTACGAGGACCATATCCATAATCTTCAGCTGGTCCTTGAGGATGTACCTGCTGAGGTCATGATCAAGTAATTTGATATAGAACACCCTGTAGTTCTCCGGAGTCCTTTTGGGAAGAAACGCGTACAGCCTAAAACAACCCAATAAAGTACCCTTTTCCGGCGATTAATACGTTCGCAGTTACACCACTTCCATATCCGACAGCATCTTCGGCCTTCGCGGATCCGTGCCGGCGAAAAACTCGGGCCACGCGTTTCTGTACGTGAAAAATCGCTCTAGCGTCGACTTTGCACTCTCGATGCTCCAGTAGCAGCTGTGCAGGAAAACGATGAGGTGCATCTCTGGAAGAGCGGATCAAATGAGCGCGGGCACTTGCGTCGATCGATCAAACCTGAAATGGGCGGCAGATGGACCTGCTTCGCGTACCATTCCTTCAAACTTTGTATGTCCTCTTCGCGCAACTCTTTATGTTTTCGGTACTCCAAAGCTACGTTTTCATCGTCCATTCCGTACGGTAATTCTTGAAGGGTGGGACTGTGCAACGTACTCGAATTGAATAGCTATTTTTGTGAGAAGCAATTATTCATTCAAACTACCTACTTGACCTTGTTTTCTAAACTAAGTGAGAAATCTTGTATTTATCATGCTGAATTGTCCTCAAACTGTATAATTTACATATTTATTCTGAAGACATATATAGAAACCAATTTCGGAAGAAGATTCAAAGGGCTGTAACTTTTGAACCAGTAGCCCAATCTTGGAACTGTTTGAAATTATGGAATCTACAGGCCCCATTCTATAAGAAATTTTTTTTTCCGGGTCGATCTGAGACAATTTTTTTTTCGGGCCAAAAAAAAAGGCAGTGTACAACCTTCCTTTTTTACCAAAAATCGACTACACCAAAATTTCTCGGAAAAACACTTCTTATTAATTTTGGGGCGTAGAATCCAAAACAACTCGTACTTTTTCGTTTAGATTTCTCAATCAAAGGTTATAGACTAGAAACCAATTTCGCAAGAAGATTCAAAGGGCTGTAACTTTTGAACTAGTAGCCCAATCTTGGAATTGTTTGAAATTATGGATTCTACAGGCCACATTCTATAAGAAAATTTTTTTCCCGCGTCGATCTGAGACAATTTTTTTACGGGGGCTCAAAAAAAGGCAGTGTATAACCTTCCTTTTTTACCAAAAATTGACTACACCAAAATTTCTCGGGAAAACACTTTTTCTTATTAATTTGGGTGCGTATAATCCAAATCAATTCGTACTTTTTCGATCAGACTTCTCAATCAAAAGTTATAGACTAGAAACCAATTTCGAAAAAAAAATTCAAAGGGCTGTAACTTTTGAACTAGTAGCCCAATCTTGGAACTGTTTGAAATTATGGATTCTACAGGCCACATTCTATAAGAAAATTTTTTTCCGTGTCGATCTGAGACAATTTTTTTTTCGAGCGTCAAAAAAAGGCAGTGTACAAACCTTCCTTTTTACCAAAAATCGACTGCACCAAAATTTCTCGGGAAAACACTTTTTCGTATTAATTTTGGTGCGTAGAATCCAAAACAATTCGTACTTTTTCGATCAGATTTCTCAATCAAAAGTTATTGGACTAGAAACGAATTTCGAAAGAAAATTCAAAGGGTTGTAACTTTTGAACTAGTAGCCCAATCTTGGAACTGTTTGAAATTATGGATTCTACAGGCCACATTCTATAAGAACATTTTTTTCCGGGTCCATCTGAGACAATTTTTTTTTCGGGGCTCAAAAAAAGGCAGTGTATAACCTTCCTTTTTTACCAAAAATCGACTACACCAAAATTTCTCGTGAAAACACTTTTTCTTATTAATTTTGGTGCGTAGAATCCAAAACAATTCGTACTTTTACGATCAGACTTCTCAATCAAAAGTTATAGACTAGAAACCAATTTCGAAAGAAAATTCAAAGGGCTGTAACTTTTGAACTAGTAGCCCAATCTTGGAACTGTTTGAAATTATGGATTCTACAGGCCCATTCTATAGAAAATTTTTTCCCGGGTCGATCTCAGACAATTTTTTCTTCGGGCCTCAACAAAAGGCAGTGTATAACCTTCCTTTTTTACCAAAAATCGACTGCACCAAAATTTCTCGCGAAAACACTTTTTCTTATTAATTTTGGTGCGTAGAATCCAAAACAATTCGTACTTTTTCGATCAGACTTCTCAATCAAAAGTTATAGACTAGAAACCAATTTCGAAAAAAAATTCAAAAGGGCTGTAACTTTTGAACTAGTAGCCCAATCTTGGAATTGTTTGAAATTATGGATTCTACAGGCCCCATTCTTAGAAAATGTTTTTTTTCGACGATCTGAGACAATTTTTTTTTCGAGCCTCAAAAAAAGGCAGTGTATAACCTTCCTTTTTTACCAAAAATCGACTACACCAAAATTTCTCGGGAAAACACTTTATCTTATTAATTTTGGTGCGTAGAATCCAAAACAATTCGTACTTTTTCGATCAGACTTCTCAATCAAAAGTTATAGACTAGAAACCAATTTCGACAGAAAATTCCAAGGGATGTAACTTTGGAACTAGTAGCCCAATCTTGGAACTGTTTGAAATTATGGATTCTACAGGCCCCATTCTATAAGAAAATGTTTTTTTCCGGACGATCTGAGACAATTTTTTTTGGAGCCAAAAAAAAGACAGTGTATAACCTTCCTTTTTTACCAAAAATCGACTGCACCAAAATTTCTCGGGAAAACACTTTTTCTTATTAATTTTGGTGCGTAGAATCCAAAACAATTCGTACTTTTTCGATCAGACTTCTCAATCAAAAGGTATAGACTAGAAACCAATTTCGAAAGAAAATTCAAAGGGCTGTAACTTTTGAACTAGTAGCCCAATCTTGGAACTGTTTGAAAGTATGGATTCTACAGGCCCCATTCTATAAGAAAATGTTTTTTTCCGGACGATCTGAGACAATTTTTTTTGGAGCCAAAAAAAAGACAGTGTATATAACCTTCCTTTTTTACCAAAAATCTACTGCACCAAAATTTCTCGGGAAAACACTTTTTCTTATTAATTTTGGGGCGTCGAATCCAAAACAATTCGTACTTTTTCGATCAGACTTCTCAATCAAAAGTTATAAGAAACCAATTTCGAAAAAAAAATTCAAAGGGCTGTAACTTTTGAACTAGTAGCCCAATCTTGGAACTGTTTGAAATTATGGATTCTACAGGCCACATTCTATAAGAAAATTTTTTTCCGGGTTGATCTGAGACAATTTTTATTTCGGGGTTCAAAAAAAGGCAGTGTATAAACCTTCCTTTTTTACCAAAAATTGACTGCACCAAAATTTCTCGGGAAAACACTTTTTCTTATTAATTTTGGTGCGTAGAATCCAAAACAATTCGTACTTTTTCGATTAGACTTCTCAATCAAAAGTTATAGACTAGAAACCAATTTCGACAGAAAATTCCAAGGGATGTAACTTTGGAACTAGTAGCCCAAACTTGGAACTGTTTGAAATTATGGATTCTACAGGCCACGTTCTATAAGAAAAATTTTTTTCCGGGACGATCTGAGACAATTTCTTTTTCGAGCCAAAAAAAAGGCAGTGTACAACCTTCCTTTTTTACCAAAAATCGACTGCACCAAAATTTCTCGGGGAAACACTTTTTCTTATTAATTTTGGGGCGTAGAATCCAAAACAATTCGTACTTTTTCGATCAGACTTCTCAATAAAAAGTTATAGACTAGAAACCAATTTCGACAGAAAATTCCAAGGGATGTAACTTTTGAACTAGTAGCCCAATCTTGGAACTGTTTGAAATTATGGATTATTTAATTGTTACCAGACTTGAACTTTGTAAAATAAAACAGCAGACTTTTTTTCACTATCAGAAATTGTTTATTTTTTTAGTTGTTAACAGTGTTTCTATTTCTAGTGCTATGAAAATTCTCTTGGCGAAACTTCCTCGACCATGGATTGTGGATGAAAAGAAAGACGACGGCTACACAGCGTTACACTTGGCCGCATTAAATAATCACGTCGAGGTGGCAGAGCAGTTGGTCCTTAACGGAAAGGCTAACATGGATCTGCAGAATGTCAACTTGCAAACCGCTCTTCATCTGGCGGTCGAACGCCAACACACACAAATCGTTCGAGTAAGTATCCTACATCTCTTGATCCGCCTCATCTCTCTAACGTAACTTTCAGCTTTTGGTCAAGGAAACGGCCAATCTCAACATTGCGGATAAAGACGGTGATACTCCTCTGCACGAAGCTCTCCGCCACCACACCCTCTCCCAACTGCGCCAGTTGCAAGATGTGCAGGACGTCGGTAAATTACTCATGGGCTTAGGCACTCAAGGATCCGACAAGAAGTCATCCGCTAGTATTGCCTGTTACCTGGCTGGGAACGGAGCAGACTTAACAATTAAGAATAAGAAGGGCCAAACCCCTCTCGACTTATGTCCAGATCCTAATTTATGTAAAATGCTAACCAAGTGCCACAAGGAGAAGAAAGGGGAGGAGGTCGAGATGGTACCCCAGAATCTTCAAAACACCAATATCTCCTCGACCATGGACGAGTGCCTCGTTTGTTCTGATGTGAAGCGTGACATACTCTTCCAACCTTGCGGTCATGTCAGTTGTTGTTCCACCTGCGCGCCGAGAGTGAAGAAATGCTTGATTTGTCGAGAATCTGTTGTCAGTCGTATAAAAGTAAGTCAAAATTAAATTTTGAATGGCTTTGGATTTAACTGATGTCCTTAACATGGCAACTTGATTTTCCATTTTTATTTTTCTCAACGTGACTTGTACACTGCGAACAATTAGAGACCGACTTTATCAACCTGAATTTACAGATTGAAGAATGCATGGTGTGTTCCGACAAGAAGTCGTCCGTGCTGTTCAAGCCATGCGGTCACATGTGCGCCTGCGAGAGCTGCGCGCAAATTATGAAGAAGTGCGTCATGTGTCGGGCACAAATTGAGCTAATGGTTCCCATGACCGTATGCAGCGGTGGCTTGGGTACGATTTGCGAGGTCAAGCCCGAGATTGAAATCGAACCGACTCCCTCAACTAGCGACCTCAACATACAAGGTCCGGTCATGAACAACGGAAATCGGGATACCAGCAACGACATCCAGAAGTTGCAGCAACAGTTGCAGGATATAAAGGAGCAGGTACATTTCCAAATTGCGTACGACACGGAAGTAACCGTTTAATTTTAGACCATGTGTCCTGTATGTTTGGATCGCCTGAAGAATATGATCTTCCTTTGCGGCCACGGATTGTGTCAGATGTGTGGGGATCAGATGTCGGAGTGTCCCATCTGCCGCAAAGCAGTGGAAAAACGTATTTTATTATATTAAGGTAGTAGGTAAAATATTGCAATATTCGTAATTTGTTACGTTTTAGTTTTTAGACAATATTTAAAAACATATGTACATTTGCAATGTCATCGCTAATTTGAAAGTGCTTCCATAATATTTCATTCTACCTAATTCCTATTTGTTGAGATATGATGTTTTGAAACAACCCCGTTTACGATCTACTTGTTCAGGTGTAGGTGGTGGTTTATTATGGAAGCATCCAATCCAACACTTTAAAATGTAAACAAACATTGATACAATAAACTTTTTAATAAAATTTGTTGCAGAGCTCTCAATAAATACCCAATTAGATCAAACCTAATTCGGGGTACGTTGTAGACCTTTCGATACAATAGCTTTAATTCCAGGCTTTTGTAGTCCATTAACATGATTCCAGAGCTTTTAAGACACAAAATGAAAGCTGTTTTTAATATATTCCAGAGCTTTGAGGGGCAAAAAATTATTCCAGAGCTTTTTAAATTTGATTCCAGAGCTTTTAGGAGTAAAAATTTATTCCAGAGCTTTTTAAATCTTATTCCAGAGCTTTTAGGAGTAAAAATTTATTCCAGAGCTTTTAGGAGTAAAAATTTATTCCAGAGCTTTTAGGAGTAAAAATTTATTCCAGAGCTTTTAGGAGTAAAAATTTATTCCAGAGCTTTTAGGAGTAAAAATTTATTCCAGAGCTTTTAGGAGTAAAAATTTATTCCAGAGCTTTTCAAATTTATTCCAGAGCTTTTAGGAGTAAAAATTTATTCCAGAGCTTTTTAAATCTTATTCCAGAGCTTTTAGGAGTAAAAATTTATTCCAGAGCTTTTAGGAGTAAAAATTTATTCCAGAGCTTTTTCAAATTTATTCCAGAGCTTTTAGGAGTAAAAATTTATTCCAGAGCTTTTAGGAGTAAAAATTTATTCCAGAGCTTTTCAAATTTATTCCAGAGCTTTTAGGAGTAAAAATTTATTCCAGAGCTTTTTAAATCTTATTCCAGAGCTTTTAGGAGTAAAAATTTATTCCAGAGCTTTTAGGAGTTTTTTAATTTATTCCAGAGCTTTTTCAAATTTATTCCAGAGCTTTCAGGAGTAAAAATTTATTCCAGAGCTTTTTCAAATTTATTCCAGAGCTTTTAGGAGTAAAAATTTATTCCCGAGCTTTTTAAATCTTATTCCAGAGCTTTTAGGAGTAAAAATTTATTCCAGAGCTTTTTTAATTTATTCCAGAGCTTTTTCAAATTTATTCCAGAGCTTTCAGGAGTAAAAATTTATTCCAGAGCTTTTTCAAATTTATTCCAGAGCTTTTAGGAGTAAAAATTTATTCCCGAGCTTTTTAAATCTTATTCCAGAGCTTTTAGGAGTAAAAATTTATTCCAGAGCTTTTTTAATTTATTCCAGAGCTTTTTCAAATTTATTCCAGAGCTTTCAGGAGTAAAAATTTATTCCAGAGCTTTTTCAAATTTATTCCAGAGCTTTTAGGAGTAAAAATTTATTCCCGAGCTTTTTAAATCTTATTCCAGAGCTTTTAGGAGTAAAAATTTATTCCAGAGCTTTTTTAATTTATTCCAGAGCTTTTAGGAGTAAACATTTATTCCAGAACTTTTTTAAATTTATTCCAGAGCTTTTTAAATCTTATTCCAGAACTTTTAGGAAAAAATTCCTGAGCTTTTTCAATTTTTTGTGGAGTCCTTTCTAAACTTACGAGCCTTTTTTGCACATTCCCGAGCTTATTCCTTTTCCAGCGCTTCTTCCGCCTATTTCCTGAGCTTTTTAACCTACCTATTGGCCTATCAACACTACTCTACAGAGACATTTAAAACGGTATTTAATTATTTTAAACAAGATACAGTGGATTACATTAACTATTATAATATTGTAATAATTCTTCTTCTAAGGGTTTCAAAATCACCTTATCCTTCAGATTGACCACCCAACCGGGATTTAATCCGAAGAATATCTGCCTGGGGTCCTTTCTTTCGGTGAGCATGGGGTAGTCGGGGTCGTTTTCTATAACAGGTAAGTTATACCCGTACTTTTGGGCGAGCACCAGTCGTTCTTCGGAGACCTTCTCTGGATCTGCCAAGTATCCCCTCTTTGCGGCATCGGCGTAGTAGTCAGCTGCATCGGTGGGAGGTACCATGCGACGTGGAATTGGTATGCCTGAAAGAAGACGTAGAGTTAGCGAGCGGAAGATATAAAGCCGCAAAAATTGTAAAAATAGTAGGGGTCCGATCTATGGGAGTATCCCTAGTTGATGAACTTGTTTCATTTGGGTTACCAAAAAACCCAAAATTTGCAGTTAGACAAGGTCGTCCATCAAGTGTGCCCTGTGCATATTTCAAAATTTGAACCGGATTTCAAAGCATTTTTTGAAAATCCATATTTCAAAACAAAACAATTCAAAACCACTTTTTTGAACATATAGAAAACAACATGCCGATCTACGCACCTCTTTCGAAGAACTTCTGGGGATTAATCATGCACTGTAGACTATGCATGTCGTAATACGCCGTCGTTATAACACCGCCAGCCCGTTCCACGGCGGCAATGACAAGCTCGCTCGCCCATTGCACTTCGATGTTGACCTTCGCCTGGAAGATGTCGGCGCCTTCATCTGTGAGATTAATTCCGAACTGGTGTTGATCGGGGAATATTCTGTATAACCCGGTGTTACAAAGTGTGACTAAATCGATCGGTTTGGAGACGTCAACTCGGTTTGTGTCCACCATCGTTTGGAGTTGTAGCAACGAAACCGGCGGATATTGTCTTCTTAGACTAAAACGGGGAGTAATGTAACTGAACTCGACTCGCTAGAAACTTACTGGTGACCTTTGTAGTACGGTTCGAATCCGAAACGGAGATAGAACGGACGGTTTCCCGTTTCGTAGCCAAGCCGCATGTAATTCTGTCGTTGGCCGGATCCTTTATTTCCAGCACCGTGTTTATCACCGCCGTGTTGTCCGCGACCCCTTTTCTGTGTCTAAAAGATAATTTTTTAGGTTAGAAATTTGATTTACATTCACTTACTATTTTAGAACCGGGATTGTCTCGAATGTTCTTTAAACAGACACGGGGTAAGGAGCGAAGCATTGTTAACGCTTTGTCAACTGTATTACTTCCCATTTTTATTTCCTGAAAGTTAAAATACAAACAGAAGTTGTCATAACCTCGAAAACAATTTGGGAATCAGATTATAACAATACAATATGATATGTATTCTGTGGTTGTATACAGGGTGGTCACTAGCGTAACGCATCATAGGGATTTCAATGTAAAATTCATAGCATACGATTATTGGCTCCCCAAATTATTTTAGAGCAAAAATGTATTAATGTTTTTTTTTAGAAAAAAACCTTTACGCCAATCAACCGTATTAGTTTTCAATATTTTTCATATAAAGACGGAAAATTGGAAAAATAAAACCCGCATCTTTTTCAATAATCTGCGATGCCATGGAATTTTCTAAAACAAAAAGATATCCAGTTATAAATTAGCAACAATTCGAAATGGATTTTATGATCGACTTGGATACTGTCTTGCAGTTAATGGTGACTTAAATTCGAACATTTATTGTAAATTGTTATATTAGGAAACCGTTTTTAGTAATTTGGTCTTTCTTTATGTTGAATTTGCTGTTCTAAATATTATACTGTTTGATAGAATTTGATTTGTCTTATAGCAGACATTCCATGGCATGACGGATATTAGCGTAGTTTTTGTATTAAAAAATTCCATGCCATCACAGATTATTAAAAAAGATGCGGGTTTTAGCAAATCACCACCCTGTATAGGATTTGTACTCTTAAGGTTTGTACTCTATGGTAGTACCAAAGTGTCTTGAAGATGCAGAAACGACACTCCAAAATGACTGGATCATAAAGCAATAAATAGACAGAAACGTCACTCTAACGTAACACTGTTGTTTAATTTGTTTCTGGTCCTAGGCTGGCCTTGAAAGAAACAATCAGGTAAGTCAGAACAATTCTCGCCAAGTGTTTTTGGAACAGGAAACACTCCACAGAATCAAATCGGCGGCCATTTCAGAATAGCAAATAGGTCCAATCTAAGTCGCCTCAAGATCTAGTTACCCGTGGATGTTTTGTTGAGAAGTGAATGTAAAACTTTTCATTTTGACATTTTCTTGTAAATTTATGTAAAGGTATAGAGTGTGACACGTTATTATTATTTTTTTTTTTTAATTTCAAGCTATTTTTTAGACTCCAAAAGGGGCAACTTTGCCCCGATTTAACCTAGCTACACTGTGTCTCTCACTGTTTCCGAGATACAAATTGTGAACTGCGAATTTGAACACCACTCTGTACATAAGGAACCTTTGCAGTACCATTGAATAAGCACCTTAAAGAAGAATAACGCCCGGTTAACTGATGAAATAAGAAAATCTGTCCAGGATTCTGTCGTCCCTCTGTTGTGGGGGAAAGTGAACCACAAATTTAAAGCTAGTTACCGACTTTAAAATTCCAACGTTGCCAGATTTTTGGCAAGCGCTTTGAGTTTGAATAAACTAGATTAAAATATTGAATAAGCTTTTATTCAATGCCAATAACAATATTATGTAAGGGAGGATCAATCTGAAATGTAAGATCATAAGGAACAATAAATAAAGTAAAAAATGTAGTTTAATCTAATAAGAAAACAACAAGAACTGTTCTAAGGACCATTATCTTTACATAATAAACAATCAAACTTTACCTAGCTCCATATAAGGATCTGGTAAATATGACAACACTGTTCAACTCTGATAAACAAGGAAAACGAAGTCTCCTAAGTATAACGGTTTCCCTGTTTAAAATAGTCATTATTTACCGCCCGAGGCCAAATATCCTTCAATATTTATGGTAATTAACCACTTTGCAGTGTATGCAACACACCTTACACCAATTTCAGGTTTTCCTATGTAGTTATACTTCTTTAAAGTGCTTATTCAATGGCAGTACTTAACAAAATGGCAAAAAACGTAACGGGTTTGCATAATTTGGAACTCATATAAATGCACAAATTTAACATCGTAAAATTGAATTGATAAACTTTACCTGGTAAATAAATAGACACGGAACTCGAATATACAAAATGAATTAAATAAATAAAGTGGTAGGTACTCGCAAAATAAATTAAGAGCTACTACAAATTTTTACTAAACGTTAGCGCAACTCGAAGTAGATATTTTTGAGTGGGCGGGGTTTCAACCAAGGCTGCTCTACCAACCCAACCCACTATACATTTACAAATATCCATGCCCGAACCTGGATTTGAACCAGGGACCCTTAGCACCACAGTTCAGCTTTAATTGAACTGCGCCACACTTTATTATATGTAGTAGGTACCTATGTTAAGTTGCGTGGATCTATATTCCACGTTCTAGGTGGAGATAAAAACCTCGCCTGCCAACCCCCACAAGCTAGGGGCACAACGCTGGGATATCAAACGAAGAATATATGAAAGAAAATCAATCTAATTCCTTGGGTCCAGCCCAACCCCTTTTCCAATACTCAAATCCTGAATTAGTAAACAGGTTTTTAAAATTTTTTTTAAATTCTACCATGCTCAAAACTGGTAACAGGTATGGAAGAAAGCGGACCACGAATGTCAAAGATCCAGAAACACTAGACACTTTGTATCGATCCAAGATTTCTAGATTGGTATCGATCAGTTAAAATTGAACAGAAAATATCAAATCAAGCAGCCCATAAAATGAAATATTTTTTTGAACATACCTATCAACTCGTGTATTCCACCACGGTGACTCCAAAGATCGATTTGCTGGTAGATCGTATCCGTATGACCGCTATCACTTCTCCAAAGGCATCTCTGAAGGCACGAATATTCGCGTGTAACTAGAAATAGACACAACATTTCAATGAAAACTCATTTTAGGGAAACGCGTGACAGGAAAGTGAGGGGAACGTGGAACGAATCAGAAGAAAATTTGACACGAAGGGCTAGGGAAATGGAGAATATTGAAAAGAAAATTGAGAGAAATTTGAAGGGAACGAAGGTAACAAGGGGGGTTCTGGCGCTCCATAAGCGCAACGTATTTTCTAATGATAGATTTCATGTATAAAAACGTACCTACTTTTTGGTCGGGTTTTAATTACGGTGTTTTCTGTGAGGTTGTAGATTGCGTATGGGGTTAGTAGATGTGTTTAGGGGTAGTAGATGACATAGATTTGAGGGGAATTTGAAAACACTTTACAGGAACTTGAGAAAATTTTTAGTAAAACTATGCAAATGGTCGGTTGAAGGGCGCTCCGTCATGTTGAAATCCGTTTTTTTAAATGTAAAGTCTCGAATAACGGTACAATACATCTACTAACGCATTTATTTCAAGGCCTAAGAAAATTATGCATAACAGTCACAATCTTAGAAAATATTCTAAAATAAAACAGAAAACATAACAAATAGGTATAGGGAATAATTGATGGGAATTTTTTCGACATTTGAAAGTGCAAAAAAATAAAGCAGGTTTCATTTGAAAAAATCAACTTTTTAAGGTTTGAAGTTATTAAAATTGAGCATTAGTTTTAAAACACCTTGTAGAAGGGCGATCAAAATTTAAATCATCATCAAGCAAGCATCAAGTTAATATTATTGATTTTGGAATACTTTTTGAAATTCAAATCAACGAAGCCATAGGTAGAGTGCGCTAATACTTGAATACCTTTGATGCCAAGTATAGGAAAATGTGGTATCAAACGCCGTAGATTTTCATGTAGATTTCGAAAATACAATAAAATACATGATGTTCTATTTAAAATAAGAAAGTTGCCATCGACATCCTGTAGATTTAAATTATTAATGAAAGCATTAACACTTTTATGTAACGGTTTGCGTGAAACAACCTGTATATTTGTACTGACGAAAGCCCAGGATAAGTTGGCCCAATTTATTTGCGCGTTATTCAAGGAAATACTGCTAGTGGGCGCTGACAATTTAAAAACGGTTGGAGCATTTTCTCGCAAAACTCCATGGTGCGGTACAAAACTATTGGCTTCGCCTTTTATAGGGCGCACTTCCGAAATGTGACCACGAGCTAAATACTCCCGCTTGAATTGTGAATAAGTTTAATTTACGTTCTACTGAAAGCAACCGTGTTATTGATGTGATCTCTGTTGTGAATTTTTTCATTAAACGTACATTAACAATAAATTGAGAACTATTTACTTTTTACTTCGGCGTCGAAATTAGAACGCCCGAAAATCTCGACATTAATTATAATTAATTAACTTGATGAATAAAATGACGAATTGCCGGTGGCTCTTCAGACGGTACAAACTTTTAACTTTCAATTAATTTACAGGACAAATTCAAATAGAATCATCTCTGTGCTTATTCGTAGATAAACCCCTGATTTACACTTAATAAATTGATATATTGTCATATACAGTATGTCCCATCATAATTTTTGGTGTTTAGACCGCAATACCGTATACATGACGTTTATTTTCAAATATTATTATATTATATTTTTGAAACATGTTAGTCGTTTAATAAATAATTCAATGTATCATGGTCATTCTTCAAACGAACAAAACGCGTTGTGGTCGCTAGTAACATTACCAAAACGCGTTATGGGCATAAGCTAACGACCATAACACGTAACGATATTTAATTTCGGTGTTTGGTCTTTCAGCTTCGGCCATAACGCGTTGAGCGTTTTCGATATGCGTGTTTCGTATACAGGGTGAGTTTTTTTTTCATTTTAAGCATTGGGATCTCGCAAACCATAAGACATACAGATTCGGTTAAATGAGGAAAGTGTTTTAAGAGCTTATTTAAGATATGCTTTTGTTTTTTGAAAAAAAATCCACAGTTTACTAGATATGAGCGAAAAACAGATTTAGTGATTTTTCATATAACTGATGTTGTAGAATCGTTATTATTAAAAATACCACAAAATGACACGAATAAAAGTTTTAGACATTTTAATGCTTAACCTGATGAACATACCAATTTCCTTCCATATTTTACAACTTTTGTGTTATACAAACTTTAATATTTTTAAATGGTAGTCATAGCTTTGGCATTTTTAAAAAGAACGTTATGCTCGAAGATTATAAAAGAAGAATGGAAATTAATAAATGTAGGTTTTTAAGCGGACAAAAATCTACAATTTTTGTTGTTTGCATATTTCTGTATTTCTAATAATAACGATTCTAGAAGTCTAGAACATTTAAAAGAAAAATCATTAAATATGAATTTCGTTCATATCTAGTAAACTGTGGATTTTTTTCAAAAAACAAAATCGTATTTTGAATAACTCTTTTTAACCGTCTATGTCTTACGGTTTCCGGGATCCTAATGCTTAAAATGAAAAAAACTCACCCTGTACACTGTATACAGGGTGTTTTCTTGGGAGCTTTAGTTAAACGTTTCTGGGAAAGTGAAATAGGTAGGTTTTTGAAAATTTGTACTTAGGAGTTGAAAGCCGAATCGATGTAAAATATTTTCAAAATAGCCGCACTTCCGGAAACACCGGAAGTAGATAGTAACTTCGTTATTTTAAATAGTAACCCCTATTTTTTATTGGATTTTTGGATTCTACGTAAAATTTCAGTTCTGTTAATACCCACAACTCGATATCTAAATAGGGGTTTCCATTTAAAATAACAAAGTTATTTTACTTTCCCAGAAACGTTTAACTAAAGCTGCCCAAAAAAACACCCCGTATATGAAGAAAGGAGCGTGGAAAAGCAATGGTTTTGATCCACTTCAGTTCAGTGCATGGCTTGAGAAAAGCGAGAAAGACGCAAATTTCTACTCATAACATGACATAGCTATACACCTCAATGAGTGTTAAATGACAAGATTATTTAAAATATTATCCGTGGCACTCGCAAATTGGTTTTCTATTTTTCTAAGACGTACAACAGATGATAACAAATTCGCCTCGTGTAAATACTTACTTATGAATAAAGGAAGTAGAGCATTTAGCAGAACTACATAATTAATTATAACATAAGGTACACATAATTGCTAATTACAATTACAAAGACCAACTAATTACGGCAAACTGTCGGCTGTATACGCTTACAGCTTCATTTTCTTTTAAATTGTCAAAAAACTGTTATATTCCCGTAAAAGAGATAATTTCCAAAATTGGGCGTAGAAAGGACTTTCATTCGTAAAGACTTTCCCCTAATTAGCATGTGGGGTGCGCGGCATCCTATTGGAGGAACCAAAATGTACCTACGGAGCGTGCGATGCGTGATTTTTCGAGTGGTAATGGAGAACTATTTACCACAAGATGATTATAGGTACATATTGAATATTTAAGCGCGATCTCTTTTAACGGTAATTTATTGTTACGGTAGGGGATTTTAATATATAAAAGAAATAGGTAATTATAATTACGGTCAGTACTTAATGTGAGTTTTCTCTAACGACTTCGAAATGGCCGACGATGATTTAGTGGCGTTAGTGGTTGATAATGGGTCCGGAATGTGCAAGGCGGGATTTGCGGGGGATGATGCGCCACGTTCCGTCTTTCCCAGCATCGTTGGTCGTCCGCGATATCAAGTCCGATATAATTTACTGATTCCGCTGTAATACATGAGTACTTTTAGGGGGTGATGGTGGGAATGGGCCAGAAAGATTCGTACGTTGGCGACGAGGCGCAAAGCAAGCGAGGCGTGTTAACAGTGAAATATCCCATCGAGCATGGCATCATCAGCAACTGGGATGACATGGAGAAGATCTGGCATCACACGTTTTACAATGAACTGCGCATAGCTCCCGAAGAACACCCGGTGCTTCTAACCGAGGCGCCCTTGAATCCCAAAATGAACAGGGAGCGAATGACCCAGATCATGTTCGAAACTTTCAACACGCCCGCCATGTACGTCGCAATTCAAGCCGTTCTGTCCCTGTATGCGAGCGGGCGGACTACGGGAATTGTCATGGATTCGGGCGACGGAGTATCACACACGGTTCCAATTTACGAAGGTAACTACGATTTTGGGTGACCATTAATCTAATTCCTCCCCCGTTAGGGTACGCTCTTCCCCATGCCATCCTCAGGATGGACCTCGCAGGTCGCGACTTAACGGACTACCTAATGAAAATTCTGACGGAACGAGGGTATAGCTTTACTACAACTGCGGAACGCGAAATCATCCGAGATCTCAAAGAGAAGATCTGCTACGTGGCCGTTGACTTCGAGCAAGAGTTGGCCTTGGCGAACAGCTCCAATCAAATCGAAAAGTCCTACGAGTTGCCGGACGGCCAGATCATAACGATCGGAAGTGAGCGGTTCCGCTGCCCGGAGGCGATGTTTCAACCGTCATTTTTGGGAATGGAAACCTCGGGCATACACGAAACCACCTACAACTCCATAATGAGATGCGATCTCGACATACGCAAAGATTTATATGCCAACACCGTCCTGTCAGGGGGAAGCACGATGTTTACCGGTATAGCGGATCGTATACAGAAAGAAATCGCGATCCTCGCGCCCGCTTCGATGAAGATCAAAATCATCGCTCCACCGGAAAGGAAATATTCGGTTTGGATTGGGGGAAGTATTTTGGCCAGCTTGACGACGTTTCAGCAAATGTGGATTTCGAAGCAGGAGTATGATGAATGCGGTCCGGTTATTGTGCATAGAAAATGTTTTTAGAATGAGGTATTGTATTGTTTAATAATAAATTATAATATTGAGTTATTTCTGACGGTTTTCGCTAATCCATACCAATTTAGTTTAGCATATAATCAAAACATTTTAATTAATTACGTAATTAAGACTACCACTTGATCAAGAACGCCCTGTATATACTGTAAGGCCAACAGGGGCGGTTGATATTAGTAGGTATTTAATTTAGACGTCAAAAACAACAAGCTTAGGTTCTCCCGTCGTTTCAATACATATTGTATTCTGTGATGAACTTCATTTATATCGTGCTCCGCGTCCCATTTTTAATAAGAATGATAGACGACACTGGAAAATGATTTGTTTCACTTTGGCTACCCTTACGGTTAAAGAAACGTTTAGCCTACTCATTCAAACCAACTAAAATTTCAATTTAAGATCTGCTATAAAATGAAGTAAATTTATTTCCTACATATACACATTCTAATTAATGAATCGATACTATAAGTAATAATAATTACCAAAATGAAAATAAATCTCTTAGTTAACCTCATGTGTGTATCCGAGCCCTTATACAGGCGTAGGAAACAAATTCGTTATCCTTGCCAGTCTGTTCGTCAAGATTTCGTTCTTGTGTTGTAAAAATTGTATCGCAATCCACGGAGCCAAAATTCAATACCGTATGCCACTAGGCTTTCCAAGTAGGCGTGATATGATCAGTACAGTAAGTTTATATTACCCAAAATCGCCATGAAACCTTAATTTTCATGCCTGCTTTATGTCAGGAAAATGTTGGTTTCCATGACGCAGGCAGGCCAGTCTACTTTTCCTGTCACCTGTCACTTTACCGGCCGCACCTGTCACTTTTCCTGCCGCACCTGTCACATTGCTAAATGTCTATAATGACTCCTGTCCTGTCATCATTGACAGATAGGCATAAATCAAAAGTTCCGTATGAAAATTGAAATTTGATATTAAAATACGATTTTGGGTAAAATGTAATACAAAACTCGTCAGTAAAATGACATTACTTGACTCGGAAATTAAAGTACTCGGCCCCGGAGGGGCCTCGCACTAGTTTTAAATTTCAAATCCGACGTTTCGTCTTTGGTTAACCATCATCAACTTTGTTTTTTCTTATGGAAGTAATGTTTACTTTTTGTGTCATTTGATACAGAATTGTTTTCTGATTTCAAAAATGTAAACCTCACAAAAAATTTTAAAATTGTTAAAATACGAGTATCTTCTTTTTTGCCTAAAAAACCTTGTCTTGGGGAATGTACGTACGTAGTTTCTTGGGTTTTTACGAATTAATAGCGCTAATTCTTATTAAAAGATAGTAATGTTTACATTTTTGAATTCAGAAAAAAATTCTTTTTCAAATGACAAAAGACAAAAAATCTTTGCAAAATTTCGTTTTTTTCCAGATACATATCTCCGAAAGTAGTCCACATTTTTTCAGTTTTAAAACTGCATTTTGTTAAGCATCAAAATACGCAACTTTGCCAAATTTAAACTACCTATATCTATCTCCTACAGTTCCCGAGATCCCGATGCTGGCCCTCGAATTTGAATCGGCCTGTATAAAAAGAAATTCCACTACTTGACCTATCCCGAAAGTTCCTCTCCTTCCATCCTTCAACGTACATTTTTTGCATCCTTTTTCCTGAGTACATTGATATATTACAGCCTACATTTTTTTTATTTTAACCCACGAAACTCAATAAAAACCTTATTTATTACTGTTTTTAAATGGTAGGCCATGGATTCATGGAGATTTTGTTTTGTTTATTCATCCATGGTAACTATGGCAGCGGATACCAATCAAAATATGGCTAACGATAGAAAAATGTAATTTCAAAATTTTGAAAAATATCTATGACATAATATACAGTGATATTTATTAAGTAGACATAGGGATTTACCTAAGTGTGTTTACTTCTACTTCTTAATGAATAGCACTATATTTATATAAAAAGAAAAATATAGGTTGTACTACATCAATGTAACCAGAGAAAAGGATGCAAAAATTTACGTCAAAATATGCAAGCCGTTTAAAAATTACCAACTTTGTATCAAATCTCAAAAGTGACCTCCAAAAAATGGCACTTGGATTGGAATGTTTGATGATTCATTGGGAAATACAGGTTGGACATCAATTTGAGAATTTTCTCTCATTACACCTCAATTTTAATCACTTTCCATTTGTTTTTTACAATGTGGTTTTTAATTTTTTTAGAGTAATCCGTCAACTGTTTTTCTGAATTTATTAAAAAAAAATTCAGTTTTTACGAAAAAATTGAGAAAAAAATCTAAGCCTAATGAAAGTGTGCATTGCTATTTAAATAAATTCAATTGTTTTTCGTCACTCATTTGTTTTCTGAAATAAAAACAATGGAATGCTGCGCCTTACCTATTATGAGAAATAAGATGTTAAACAATTTTCATCCCTTAGAAAGAAAAATTTTGCATACCGTCGACATTTACCGAGATATCCATACATATAATGGGCACCCTGTATATCTTAAATAGGGGTACGTTTTAATTATTTTGAAGAGTACGTAGTTTAGTGAATTTGTTGAATGTTTATTACAAACCACCCCAACATTGAATAATTACTCATTTGTTTTAATTCGTGATGACACGCGCCTCCTTCGTAAACGAATTTTTCTACGTTGTATTGTCGTCAACAGTCAGACCCCAACATGAATATAAATACACTTACATTTAGAGTTGCTCTCGCGATTTCTCAACACCGACTAACTGTTATTTTCGAATTGCATTACTAATCTTAACCCTCATGACAAACGCCTAATGTTTGCATTTGAAGGTCCTCTTATCTACACCGCCGATGACTGTTACGTCATATTCAAGTAAATCGAAAATGTTTCACGTAATCTTTCATCAAGTTGTAAATTAATAAATCATTTGTGAAAAAAGAGACCTGTACCGATTGTTAGAAACAACTGCAATATTTTATAAAGGATAAACAAAAAGCACCTGAATTGTTGACCAGCATACTTATAGTAAAACAATTGTTGGTAATTGCAATTTTTGAAAAACAATCAAAGTTTCATCCCCTTCTTTTCATTGACGGCGACGCAGCTGCATGCAAAAAATGGCCCAACGCGTTTAATTGATCTGTCCTTGACCGAACACGACTCCAATTAATGCGATGAAAATGCGTGTTTCACAATATGAGGCTGGTTGCATAATAATTCCCTTTGCGGTGTAAAAAATGGCACAGTTCCTTATTCTTTTTTCAGATATTAATTGATTCTACTGTAAAACTCGCGTTCATTTTAATACTTCGCACCCGTATTTCTAAGCGGGCGTTTTCTATTAATTATGCCCGAAAAATACTCGTACCAACCTTCGCCCTTGGTGAATGCCGCACAAATTTACTTAGCGATGCAAACTACGTGGTTATTCCTTGGTAGTTTCCTACCCTAATTAGTGTTTTCAAACGTACGGTTACACCTCGGGTTACACTTTCCGTAGTTCTGACGTGAAATAATCAAAATTTTAAACTGGTCGCACTGATGACCCAACGCGAATTGATTAATTCAAAATATGAAAAAAAACCTTTTTTGCGAAAGGTGGCTTTGGAAAGAACATTTTCATTCTTTTGTTTAACAATAAATACCTGCACATCTTTGACATTTCGTTAAAATTTCAGTAGTTGTTGCTTTTTTCGTCTATTTATTACAAGTTTCTCGATAAAATGCAGTTTTCAAATAAAGAAAAACGAGATATGTTAAAAATCTGTTACGCCTTAATTTTAATTTTCAATTTGGGAGAGATTGGTTCGTCAGCTAAGAAAATCTGTTGCTAAACCCAGGACGGAAAACGAATTTTACGTTCGTTTTCATTTCTGAGTCTACCAGATTTTTTTAGCTGACGAACCAAACTCGCCAAAATTTCTATGTAAAGATAATTTTGAGCAGGAAAAGCAACAACTAGGTACTTATACTGAACCATCAAAGATGTGTATTTGTTAAACAAAAGATGAATGCATGTTCTTTCCAAAGCACTCTCCTTTTCCATAATTTGACGGAATCTTAAAAGTTAAAACGTATCATATGATACATCACTGCAATCAGAAAAACGAGCTTTTTTCAAAAATGCTAAAGTCCAATATGGCCGCCATAAGAAATAAAAAAGTTATCTACTGTAACTTCCAAGTCTAGAGTGCTTTGAATTTTTCGATAACATATTTGGATTCATCATAAAAAAATTGCTTTAATAACGTTTTGGTTTAAAACGTCCACTTTTTGTCGTTTTCGAAATAAAAAGGAAAATCTAAAATTGAAAATTTCGTTTTTTTCAAAAATCTCGGCAACCTTTGAATTTTCGTATTGACATATTGTTGAACCACCAAAATACACAAATTTGCTCTCTTCCAATAACCGAGATCCCCATGTTGGAGCTCGAAAAAAGGACACCCTGTATAGTTGACAAATTGTTTGTTGTGTTTTTTTTTAGAAATGAAATAAATCAGGGGAAGAAAATACGCGAAGACTAAGGAAATGATTATGATTGATTGGAAAGAGAAAAAAAAAACTGTATTGATACTGATAGTACAAATCCAATATGGTGTCTATTTAAAATAAGAAAGTTGATGTCAATACCTATCTTGAAAACTGCCAGTTCGCAAAGGTTTTCCTACGTCCGTTGAATTTATCCCATCGAACTTTTATTTGAAACTTTGTTACTAAAATATTTGAACTTTTTAAAAATGGCGATTATCACTCTTTTTCCAATTATTATCTATGAAATGATTTATGTTTTTCAAAATATCGCATCAAAAACTACACAACTTTGCGAATTTAACCGAATCTGTAAGTATAAAAATAACAAAGATAGCAATCCTACTCAATTTACGACACCCTGTATAAGGCCATAATAAATACTTGTTGGGGTTATTTTTCATTTTTTTATAGATATAACTGCGGGGGATGAAAAAAAATAAAAATGAGGATAATTATATTATGGTATAGTAGGTAGGTATAAGCGCAGCTATTGTTTACGCTGAGTCCATAGGGGATGATAGGGTCGACGTCGAGTGTAAAAAGGGGAGGATAGAAAGTAAAAAAAATTATCAACGTGTGATATCGAAGGGACTTTCACCGTATTGTTGTGTAGCAGATCGAGATCGGTATTCAATTAGCCTGTTTTGACTCCACTTCATGAATAAGATTTAATTTTTCATCTGTGACAAAGATGGGAATTTTCTGAGCCCGTTGAGGACTCAGAACAAGGAGAGGAATAATAATAATAAAAAATAAAAGACTTCACACGTCTTGTTCGCCCGCCTTGCAAACGTGGCTAATTTCGCCTCTAGGAAAAAATTCCGAATATATAGGAGCTGTGCGCATTTACAAGATCTATTCGACGAAACCATAATTTGAAAACAATCGGCCCAAAACTGTAGAAGATAGGAAAAAATCACCACGTTAGTATAACATGCTCGGTGATGGCGCGCAGATGTCGCCGATCTCACATCATGTACCTAGCCCCGTCCCTAAAAAGTTGTTAGTTACATGGCCCCGGTACATGTACACGCCTTGTCTTTCTGCAAGCGCTTTACAGTCGCGCATTTGCTGCCAGCCAGCTGACCGCCCAAAAGTGAGATTAATAGCTACCTTTTTACAAATAAATAAAAACAGTGTTGGAAACGGTTAAAGATAAAAACCTACGCTGCACCTTCATTAGTTAAAACACCCAGCTGATGAGAAGACGATAATCAAGGAAGAAATTTAGAGGAAAATCAAAAGTAACAGACCCTAAACGGAAGTACCAAAAGGCGGGAAATAACAAACAAACGATAGAGGACGCTACCGAGAAAACCAAAGATCTGAGACAAAATGTAGAAAGTAGGGTGGATTATCAACATGCATTAAAGTACAGGCTGTACAGGCGATAGTAAGGGATTAAAGGAGCAGGATGAATACGGAAAATGTATATAATTGAAATAAAGAAATTTGATATAATTCACAAAATAAAAATTCTAAAAGTAGGTACGCTACTGGTATAAAAGCGACCAACAAAACCCCAAGAAAATTCCTAACGATAAAATCAAATTAGGCAACCAAAAATAAAAACGAAGGAAAAATTAGTGAATTGGGGGGGGGGGGGGGGGTATGCAGGCGCCAAAAATCAAATGTAAAAATATGAATGCTGTTATCTATGACTTGATCAAAATTATTTTTCAAAATGTAGCTCTTCTACAAAAGCCTTTCATAAAAATCTTAGAAAACAAAAGCAGTTTATATCCTAGTAGCCAGGGGCGAACTGACCCGGGGGGGCGGGTGGCGGTTGCCACCTGGCCTGTAGATCATAATGGCCCGTTGGAAATTTATAAGTATGTGCTGTATTTAGTTTCTTGCACTATTAATAAATTATTAACACGTTTCTCTAATTGGGGTTGATGTTAGGTTATTAAAAAATTCTGATTTAATTGAAGTGTTTTACAATGAATTTATCATTTTTTATCGTTTTAATTATCAGCTGCAATTAAAAAAAAACTATGGTAATTGATTTTCGAGCAAAGAGCACTGGTTTTGTGGTGCACCTCAGAGCTCCCCCCCCCCACTTTCATTACTACACTAATACTTTAATGGCCCGTAACCTATGCAATTCTACCTGGCCCTTAAGTACCCCCAGTCCGCCCCTGCTAGTAGCCTACTATTTAAAAACAAGTTGTAAATCAGCATATGCATGATTAAAGCGCATTTTTGGTAATGCAGGTCAGTATTTTATTAGCGAAGTTTAAAATTATCGATCTCACGGGTAATTTTGGCTGCGTTAAATAATTAATTTTATTTAATTTCAATTGACGGTACGTCTTCATTTTGTAAAACAAATCACAAAGTAAATAATAAGTTTTTATACTGGTAGCGCTATCTAACGATACAATTATAGCACCTCCGAAACCCATATCGAAATTATTTTCTTCAATTAACGATCTCACAAGTAATCTAACTCAAAATAGACTAGTGCCTGCACATCTACACTATAGCAGAAAGCTTTTGGTGAAAATTTGAAGTCTCTAGCTATTGTAGTTGTGGAGATCTAACGCGGACAGCCGGCCTGCCAGCAATAACGAATATAATAGCGTATTTTTTTCAAAAATGCGCTAAAAAGTAAAAGCAAATTATCCTTGGTTTCAGATAGCATCAACAATGACAGCAGTATTTATATTAAAGTAACAGAAGACAAATTCATTTATGTATTTATAATAGCTAAACTTAATTCCTTATGAACATTTCATACAATAATTAAATCAGTTCGTTTACCAGCACTTATGCACCGATTTTTTCGATTTCATCGGAATCCTCCGCGTTCAAGAACCTGATCTTTCGATTAAAATGCTTCTCGATAGCTTTACATATGGCCATCGATTCCGGTGAATCGATTAGGTTGATGGCAATTCCGTTTTTGCCGAACCGACCGGTTCTGCCAATTCTGTGTAGGTACGTCTCGCAGTCCGCCTTGCCCTGCATGTCGATGGGCAAATCAAAATTGACAACGATCGTAACTTGTTCCACGTCGATACCTTAAACAAAGACTTGAGCAATTGGCATTTAGTGCACGGCGAAGTACCCCTAGACAAAACGTTCGTAGTGATCAAAACCTTCTCTAGTCCTTCACGAAAACGATCCAATACGGCGATGCGTTGCTCTACAGTTAGGTCACCATTTAGTACGGCAACAGAATGACCGTGCTTTGCCATCTTTTCGGCTAACCAGTTAGCTGTGCGCCGAGTATGACAGAAGATTATAGCTTGCCCGACGCTGATACTTCCGTAAATATTTGTAAGAGCCTCATACTTGGCCTGTTGGTCTTTACACTTAACGTAATACTGTTCAATGTTATCTAAACTTTCTTCCTCCCGTTTCAATCTTATTATTATCGGTCTCGGTACGATAACTTCTGCGAACTCCATAACATCCTGACCGTAAGTCGCAGAAAAAAACATCATTTGGCAGGTGCTGGCTAAACATCTACGAAATAATTGTAACACGCCGCCTCCAAACGCATTGCTTACTTATGAATTCGGATACACTGATCCTGATGACCCTGCTGAGAGATCATCACGTCAGCCTCGTCCAAAACGAACACCTTAATTTTACTTAAGTCAAATGAACGAAACTTCAGACCCCAATCTAACACCTTCCCAGGCGTCCCTATGATTATGTGTTCGCTAATTTTCGCTCCTCGCGGCACTAAAACGAAGATCATCGTATAAATTAAAACAAGCGAATAATAGTATACTTTCTTCCCCTCGTACCGCCAGCTTTATTTCGATTTCCGGGCAGAACTGCGCCATCCGAGTGGCCACCTCTGCCGTTTGTATCGCCAGTTCGTACGTCGGTGACAAACAGAGGACTTGCGGAAAATTGAACTGGGAATCTAGTCGGCTTAACATTGCTAAAACAAAGGCGGCTGTTTTACCGGTGCCCGATTGCGACTGTGCAATTAAATTCTGAGGCGGATCCGCCAGCAAAGTGGGTAAAGCTGTCTCTTGGATTTTAGACGGAGCGTTAAATCCCATGCTGTAGATGCCTTTTAACAAATTCGGTTTTCTGAAATGACGCAATACAATAACGGTAAGATTGTCAACTGTCGTACAAGTGTAGCGCTTCAAATGTTTTTACGGAGTATAGGGGCGAGTTTGGATCTTGACGTTGAATTTCGACGTCATTGGCATTTTCAACTAATCCTTTTCGTATGATCTTTTGCAATAGACTTACATCGGCAGGATTCACGGGGTCATCCCCATTATCGCCATTTGTTGCTTCATTCTGTTCGTTAGCGGGAGGATCGTCACCCGCAGCCGCGGGGGTAACTTCTAAGTTGGCAACCTAAAATTTGGGGTTATGGGAATGTGGAGACGCTACAGAAAACTTACATTCTTTGATATTAATGAAGTTTGTTCCTCTAAATACTTTGCCCAATCTATCTTATCGGCCATTATAACTTACGCATAAATTACAAGAAACAAGAAGTTGCTTTTTACAAATACAATTCAAAAACAAGAAAGAAATCGTGGACCATCAACGAAGTTATGGTGTCTGGTGTAACGTTATAAACATTTTTTCAACACGGTGGGTGTGGCTCATGTACCAATTAAGTTCAATGGTTGATCGTATATACCGGGTGGTCCCTAGAGCGACACAACATAGGGATTTCAATGGTAATTTCTTTATAGCCAATTACTAGCGCCCCTAATTATTTTAGAGCAAAAGTCTTAATACGTTTTTTTAGAAAAACAAATACTGCATCTGTTCATACGATTATTTATATGTATATATATATATATATATATAATTTTCAGTTTTTCAAAACCGTAGAAATCCACAAAATAAAAAGGTACATTTTACAATAAATCAGATATCCCTTGGAATTAGAATATATCAGCAAAAGGTTAAGGTTTTGTAACGCATGCTTCCGATAATTGAGCTGAAGGCTTCTTCTTTTATCCATTATATTATATACAGGGTGAACATATACAATAAGGTGACCATATTCTGATTTTTATTTGAGTTATCACCAGAAATTCCGCTAGTATAGAGAGGGGAGGGGGGCTAAATGTGCAGCAAAATTTGGAATGTGTAGGAAATGTTATATGAAACATTTTGGAATAGAAATTTTGAAAATGTTTAGGTATACAATTTTGTTTCACGTTTACTCAGAAACAAAAGTAGAGGACAGCGTTTTTTTAAGTACAGTCTTTAAAGATTTGGAAGAATAATTCAAGTGCAGGGTGTCTCACGACATATGTCTCAAAAAGCTTAGAATATTTAAAAATATATACCAACTCATGTCAACAAGAATTCATCCAACACCATAATTGCCAATTATTTATTTTATATGAGGTTCCGTTTTAATGGACTGTGGTGATACTTTGTTAAGTTGGCCATGGCTCGTCGTCATGGTGCCGAAAATAAACAATTGAGACCGAAACAAAAGTCACCTTTTCATACCAAATAAAACCATACTTAATAGCGTGTTTACAAAGAAAAAATATTAAATACCCAATATTTTGGGAAGTGAAATTTTTGGAAAGTTACCCTTATTTTTATGCCTAATATGATGTATAAAAATAGGGAGTTTCCATTTATGCAATATGTAATGGATAAATACAATGGTAATAGGCAAAATAATTGTGTAATGCATGTAATACATGTGTAATGTGTGTAATACAGTTGCAATACATATGCTATGGTACCAACATTAGTGGGATGCGTGTAATCGCTGTGAAATTAATGTAATATTGTGATGTTTTGAAGTGACGTTTCAATACACTGATGCCGTATGCGCAAATTAAGGAAAAGAAAAAAAGGTTTAACTCGAACTTTCAAAATAATTATTAGAAATACATGGAAGAACTGAACATTCAAATAAACTACCAATTTATTAAACACAACCGAAATTTTCAAAAAAACAAACAATCCCAATTTAGGAATAGCCGCCACCTTTCCCCAGTTTTGTGTTTTATGTACTGCCCCAATTAAATTTAGCAGTACAAACACTTTGTGAAAATGATATTGTCACATTAGGTACCAAAAATATGCCGGCTCAAGGCAATTTTTTATAAAACTTTTATTTTGCATTATGTACAATTATCAAATATACATGAACATAAATCACCGAATTGATTTAGGAATAATTTAAAATGGTTCTAAAAATGAAAAAAATTCTACTTATTATCTTCCTCAAATTTTCATTAGCACATCAACTTATCACTTAGTTCATTTGGTTAATTCTGCACAAAGTCCAAGTTAGTCTTCACAAAGAAAAACTAAGAGATCTAAAGCATCACTAAAATAAAGGTCTATGCGAAAATCTTTACAATTTATCTCTTTGTCGCTTTCCTTTTTATAGTGGATTTTCTATGGTTGTGTTTTTTTGATGTGTCTTGTGGTGCTTCAGAATTGCTTAGCCACGGTAATGAAAATTCCCTACAAAAGTCGGTTGTAATTAAACACGAAGGGCGACATACGTGATTTTACATTGGCGTAAAACGAACTATAGGTGCTCCGAATGCTGATACAGGTAAATTATCACAAACTTCGAGGTATTTTATATCTTCTAATGGCGGCCATAGCGACACTACCGATTCAATTTGGTCGTCGACTCTTGAACCGGATCCGACACGCTCCTGTCTCTGTTTCAATTTATCCACTATTCGTTGCTCACGTATCCTCTGAACGTCCCATCTGAAAGGTAAACATAGCATGTCGTTATCGCAAGTGAAGGTTCACCTTTTTCGTCTTCTTTCGTCATTTTCTAATCGCATGTGTCTCTTGTTATAAACTTCGTCGTCTAGATTTTCCGTACCTTCCATTGAGTAGCAACTGGTGTAAACTTTCACTCGCCATCTCGGTACCTACGTATTATACACTAGCAAAAAATGCAAACCGGCAATGGGCATTAAATAAAAAATGTTAAGAAGTGGAAACTGGGTTAGAGTTTGCTTGGTTTTTGGAAGGAGCACCAACATTTTAATATAGTTACATAGTGGCAGACAAGGTTGGAATAGATCTCGGAATATACAGGGTGGAAATTTTATATTGAACACTGAATATATCTTTAAAACGTTTTTTAAAAGATTCCAAAATTATAAAAAGTTTGCTACCAATCTACCTACTTAAAATTTGTGATCAGTGGCGGACAGTGGTCAAGGGGAGGGGCATATTTCTTTAAATAGTAACCACTCTTTTTTATTACATATTTCACGCAAACAAAATGATCAAAATTGTATTACGCCCCCAAACTGAAAATACAAACGTAAAATACCACATTTTGGGCGGTATTTATGCGAAATATACACACCCTAGCGGAGTCTTATGATGAAATTGACTAAAAAAGAGAGTATCAATACATTGGTTCTTTTTTGAGCCGAATCTTTTCGCTTTTATCCCCTTTAGCAATATTATAATGATACTTTAACTACATTCTCAGAACAATCAAGCAAACAAACAAAAGATAAAACAATAAAAAACAGCAATTACCAATTAAAATGCGGCAATAAGGATCTATCTAGTTATGTAGCACAATAATGTTATACTGCAATATCCAAAAAGGTGTACTTTGTATTAACATGTAATAAAAACTATTAATTGCAATTAAAAAAAAGTACGTAGATTGATAGCAAACTTTTTACAATTGCGGATACCATACAAAACGTCTTTGCAAATCTAATTCGTCCTACTTATAGGCCACCCATGCTACTTATTAGCATTACAGCTGCATTTACAGTGGCATTATATTTGGCAATGCATACAGTAATAAGTAGGCAACACACATTACACCAACTTTGAGTCTTCCCATTACGCTGTTTCACTTCTACAAATTTTTTACTCAACGTTATCACACAAACCTCCAGATTTGTCGCCGATGGTATCGTCGAAGATGAATCGAGCTCTTGCGGTATGGCGGCAAGATTTCCACTTTGCGTCACGTAAGGATCGGCGGACATAAGAATTTTGTCATCGCGCAATGAACCTGCAAGTTTCGTTAAGTATTTGTCTTTCCGACGCCGCCGACTCACTTTTTCTTTTCTTCTTCTTTCGTGAACTGTGCGATTCTTCTAACGAAACTTCGGTGTTCGAGATCACAGACGAACTACTACACAAACGTTTCCTTCTAATACTCATTTTGATATCTTTCAAGGTATCGTCGACCGAACTGTTAACCATGTCATCGGAGATACCTTCCGTTGTACCCGCTTTCGTAGCGTTATTCTCTACAAGGTTAAGATTGATACAGAGCGTAAAAATGTGAAGTTGTTACCGGACGCGAATATATCCTGCGCGTGCCTGCATTCGGTTGCGATTATTTCGTAAATTGGTTCTTTGATATCACTTTGCGGCTCAACGTATGTGGCGGATTTGGTATTGTCGTCAGCGTGAGAAGCGTCATGAGTCATTTCCTCTAGAACATTCCCGCACGAGTTCTCCTGAGTTTCGTAGTGATTCAGATCAGTACTTTGGTAAGCGCTATTATCCAGGCAATTTATACGTTCTTTAAGCTGGAAGAGGCGTATTACGAGAAATTAATGCGACAGTAGCGGACTTACCATTTCATTTTCTTGTTTTAAAATGTGTATGGTCTTTTCCTTATTTAAAATTTCGTCGTTTTGCTGTTGTATCAAATCCAAATTGGTTAACAGCCAATCTTTCAAAAACTTAACCTCATTTTCGGCGTTTTGACAGTTAAAGTTGGAATTGTTGATTAAATTGAAATTTTCTGTATTAGACGCGTACATATGATCATACGGTAAATTTAAATCGATTTTCTCGGTGGCTACAATATTATTTAACGAATTTAAATTTTCCAAGCATCCAGTCAAATTAACATTGTTTTGACTACAACAATCCTCGGACATCTTCGTTAACAATCGTCGATTAATGTTATGATCATTGTTTAGCACTTTTATTTGCATTATATACAACAAATACGAAATTTTGAAATAATTCTCATGATAAAATTATTAATAAAACACGCCTCGAATCAAAATAAACTTTGCGCAATTGTAAAAACGGGAAAGTCCATAACACTACCACCGCAAGAATAAACTCGAACGGGCATTAATTACGCACATTTTTGCGTTAAACAAAGTGGCAACAGATTTAGAACACGCGATTTACAATTTCCAACCGAGAACCACACGAAAACGTAGCAGTTCTGGAAAAAAACAAGCGAAAAATAGACTTTAAATACGTTTTGAGGTTATGTACCACATTACAATCTTCATCACTCAATTCCTAATAAAAACGATTCAATTTGAACGACTTTTGTTGGGTATTTCCACGAATTGAACGCAAAAGCCTCAACCAAAAGTTCTTTGGGTCTTTAATACAAACAACGCACCACTATTTACTATCGGTACGCAAACGCAGCAATCGAATCTTGTATTGTTTTACGGTTTCCGGATTTAGGCGGTAAATTTGAAATTTTCACCTTTTCACCTGTGGTACGTGCGAATTTTCTTTAAGATGCGACCACCTGTCCCCTATTAAGGTGTAACAGAAAATAATACCTAGTTTTTGTATGCCCCTGTATTTCAAACGAGTGCAAAGTCAGTGTTTACCTACTAGGAAATTAATCAATAAATCGTTTCTTATTGAGCAACTGTATTATTACTTAAACTATTTGCAAACAAAGACATTTTCGGACACACGGCTCTTCAGCAGAATCAGAATTCGGAATGTGGCAGTAGCACTCGGTCGGAGTGGTCGATATATACCCGGTGCGTGAATCGCAGCTCTTATTTCCTAATTTTTCTATTTCGTGTTGTTGCACTGGTAAGTGAAAATTGCGCTATTTCTAGGAATTTCGGTAAATATAATCGACCTTTAGGAAAAAAACGTGCGTAAGTCTATGTGACGTAACCTAAATCGTCAGTGGCGTGGCGTTTGTCGTATCCTTCACCTTGCCATTGATAGTAATATCGTGTAACGATTTTGTAATCGCCGATTGGCTCTTGCGGATGACGTACTTGCTTGATAGTCAACGTCAATTGGTCAGTGATTAGTGTGTTGCCTGTGGATCGCTTAAGTTTTTCTCGGAAAATAGGAATTACCATACCTCTGTGAAAGGTACGTACGACTAGTACAGAAATAAAACACCAGGTTGTGAATTAGAAGTGTCTTTAGTGCCGAAATTTGAGGTTAGTGATAAATGTGTACAAAAGATGTCAGCACTGCTTCAAACGTTCGCTTTCACTGTTTCTCAAATTTTTAATGTTATGTTAACCGGTTTGTAGCCCTCTCGCCCCATATGGGGTTTATAATTTTATTTATGTACTGTTTATTGCAAAATGAAAAATCAAAACAAAACAAAAATGAAGAACTTTAGAAAATTCCGAGGAAAATTCGCTTTCGTTCTCTATCGCGTGGACGGACGGACATAGAAACACAGCGAAACTCAAAGAATATTACATGTACTTCGTGAATTGTGCAATTTCCCAAAATTTTTTGAGATTTAGTCTAGAGAAATTCTCTTCAATTTCCTCTCAAGTTTCTCTCGAGCGTTTGTCTCGAATCCTTCTCATGCTCGTTCTCATGTTTTTAAATTTTCATGTTACTCTAGAGCTTCCCTTAATTACCCTCCCGTAGTTAATAGCTATAATTTTGGATTTCGATTTAACCGTCATATTGCAATTTTCTATTGATGGCCCAATTTCTTTGGAGAAAACGTCAAACGTGTACTTTGGTAACCAGCAACTGACAATTAATACTTATGTAGTTACCATACTACAGAGATTGGTACACACTTTTGCTTGAATGTGTTAAATATTGAATTGAAAAGTCGTCGTGGGCAAGAAAACCACCCTATCGAACTTTATTAGAAAAAAGATTTAGAACGTTGACTATTGAAAGATTTGGTTCAAGATAATCCAGATTGAAGCACCACTTATCTTTATAGATGTCAATTAAGGACACCAGGTCGTTGTTATTCGGCTCATGAAGTAATACTTAATTTGAAGTTAAATCACAACAATTTGTAAGAATGTGACTTATTTTTACGCGTGTAGCAAAAGATACCGTATGAAGATCGAATAAATTAATATAAACCTCTCGCCAGGAAAGATTGCCGGTCACAGAACACTTGATCCTGGTCTACAATCTATGTTTTTCTAAAGATGTGGGCGACTTCCGGGATAGTATCATGTCAATGTTGAACAAAAAGGTTTTTCGTTCAACATTGGCACGATCCTATTCAGGAAGTCGCTTGCATCTTAAGAAAAATATAGATTGTAGACCAGGATCAAGTGTTCTGTGACCGGCAATCTTTCCTGGCGAGAGTTATATGAATAGGTATACATTTGTGTTCCACGAGGCGTTTCAGCTAGTAAATAATTTTTTTAAGATTAACACTAGTTCATGAAAACCGAGATGAAAACGGTAACAGAAACGGATCTCGGATGCTATATTGTAGCACTCCTTTTGGTAAAGTGTAATAAATATTGGAATACGGTCATACATGTAAATACCAAATAAAGAAGATGAAAACTATGTAGCAAAAGAATCGACTTACCCTTGGAGATAGGTATACGATGAGGTAGAAACTCTGGTAGAAACTTACTCCATCTGTAAAGAAATAAACAATTAGGTATATGTCGGTATATGTATAAGCTACTTAATACTTTAAAGTTAATTAAATAAACCTAGTTTTAAACAGTTTAGTACCTATATCTAGTTTGCTGAGGATATCTAGCAGTTTCGCTACCAAAACGCGTAAGTTGTTGGCAATTTTAAAATACTTTATTAATCATAAAAAAAATGTTTTCACTCCAACATCAGTAAAATCTTGGCCAGGGTTCTCTTTGTCGGTACCCACTTCTGACGCCCTCGCGTACAGTCATATAAACACGCCATTTTTGTGGATTTCGCTACTAACCCTCCACAAAATAGTATGTACTCAATTTTTGGGGCCCTTCTCATAGCTCGAGATTCTATTGGCGAAACGAGAAAGGGAGACCGCGATTCGGGCCTTAAGAAACTTTAAACCGCGCCTTGGAAAAGGTGGTAAAATTCCGTCACGCAGGGGTTATGCGCGAGTACGAGACACCAGGTTGAAAACAATCGGATCGAAACTGTAGAAGAAGATAGGAATAAACTGAAAAATCACTACGTTAGTAAACTAAGCTCGGGGATGGCGCCCAGATGTGGCCTCACATCATGTAGTCTCGTCTCTAAGGTTGTTAATTACACGACCCGACAAATTATTCAATTTTGGTACCTTGGACTAACAGTCGTACCAGACGGATAAAGGTACGATTTCAGCTAGGACCTGTCGAATCCTCAATATTTTTGAACTTGAGTTTCAGTTTTAGTAGAAAATCGGTTTATTTTGGCTTTAATTACGAGTAGGTATTTTTGCGCTTGATTCGTCTCCGATGTTAAAACGCTGTGAGTACCTACTCAAACAATTCTTATAATATGGCAAATAAATGATCGATACTGTATACAGGGTGTTTTTTTGGGAGTTTTAGGAAAGGTTTCTGGGAAAGTAAAATAGGTACCTAGGTTTTTGAAAATTTGTACTTGTGAGTTACTCTGAAGGACGAATCGATGTAAAATATTTTCAAAATGGCCGCACTTCCGGAATTACCGGAAGTAGCTAGTAACTTCGTTATTTTAAATGGCAACCCCTATTTTTTGCAGTTTTATTGCATTTTTGGATTCTACGTGAAATTTCAGTTCTTTTGATATGTCTACATCTACCATTTATGGTTTTTAAGTTATTTTGACTTTAAGAAAAAAAATGGCGGATGCAGACGCTACCTTAATAATTGATTACTTGAAAACGGTTCTAGTTATGATAACTCATTTTTACCAGTGCATAGAAAAAGAATAGGACTTTCTTTTAGTGTACTTAAAAAAAAGTTAAGTTGCGTACGACCGCACCTATAATAGAGATCCAAATTTAAAATCAAAGACTAAAAACTCAGTTTTTTAAAATGAAATAGATACCATTTTCTTACTATTGCATTAGATAGAGAATCGAAATTGGCGTATTTTAATATTACGAGTTATTCGCATTTCATTGAATTGAAACCATTTTTTTCGGATTTTCTTTCTAGTAGAGGGCCATGATTTTATGACAATCGAATTTTAAACAAATCAAGGAAAGGATTCTTAATATCATTGATCCTAATCTACATAATTAATTAATAAAAAGACAACAAAATGATCAGCTAATTGGAAAACACAAACTTATATTATAATATAACACAATATACTATGCTTATATGTAAAATAGGATCAAATTATTTTAAAACCCCGAGTATAATTCCCTTTAACGTTGTTTTTAACTTCACGGGAAATCGGCATAAAACTTATTTCTTCTTATAGCTTTGAAATTGTATGTTTTACCATAGACTACTAATAGTCCATGGTTTTACTATTCCCTCGACTATTCCTTATATATTATACAGGCTGTTTCACGCAAACCCGTACCTAAAAGTATTCGGACCCCCATTAATAATTTAGATCTACATAGTTTTTCACGAGGTTTTTCATGATACACCTATCGAAAGAAAATACTATCATTATTGTTTCACTTCCGGCGAGACTTCCGGTTTTACCGGATTTCTTATTTGAAATGGAACACCCTATATTTTATTGCATTTTCGAAATCTACATGGAAATCTACGTCGTTTGATACCACACTTCCCTATACCCAGTATCAAAGGTTTTCAAGTTATGCAGATTTTTTAAAATTTTTGACATTTCACTGCTTTTCTTTAGCGCCCTGTACCTATGGCTCCGTTGACTTGATTTTCAAAAAGTCTTCTAAAATCAACAATACTGACGTGATGCTACATGCGAATGATTAAATTTTGATCTCCTTTCTACAGAGTGTCTTAAAATGAATGGTCTAGTTTAATAACCTCGAACCATAAAAAGTTAATTTTTTTCAAATGAGACCTGCTTTATTTTTGTGCAGTTTCAAATGTCGAAAAAAAATCTACATCGATCAATCCCTCGCCTATACCTATCTGTTATTCGTTTTCTTGTGAGCGTAAAGGTGCGTATTCACTTGCAACAAAATGCCCCGAACGAACCAAACGCGCTGTAACAAATTTATGTAGTCAGTACGTTGACCCAATGCGCCAAACATTTTCCAAGTTTGATGGGAACGCAGAAAATACCGCAAACTCTACAAAGAGCACAAATTTCCCCCGCAAAATGTTTGTCGGCGGCGCGTTTGGTTCGTTCGGGGCATTTTGTTGCAAGTGAATACGCACCTTTATATGCATAATTTTGTTAGGAGGCCTTGAAATAAACGCCTTAGCATTTCTGTCAGACATATTTTTTTATGGTTATAAAATTGTTATCATTCTTTGTTAATTAATTGGCGTTTCGACTTGGTTCTCGACTTGGTTTTTCTCTGAAATTTTCTTATGGAAGGTGTGGTTTTGTTTATATCAGTGGATAATTTGTAGTGTGTTTATTGCTAAAAAAGTTATTGTAAAAAAACCAAAAAACCATTTTTACATGTTATAATTTTCCACTTTTGCCGTTTATTAACGATCCCCGAGATACTCGCCGAGATATAATTTTGCATTGTCTTGTGTGTCCGCCTGTTGTCCGTTGTCTGTCCGCCCATCTGTCTGCCCGTCCGTCTGTCCGTGTGCACGATAACTTTGAGCAAAAACGTCGGATCGCTTTGAAAATTGGTACGCATGTTCTCAAGGATATAACTATACAAGGTGGTGACTTGCGTAACGCATCATAGGGATTTCAATGTAAAATTCATAACATGCGATTATTGGCTCCCCAAATTATTTTAGAGCAAAAATGTATTAAGGTTTTTTGTAGAAAAAAATTTTTTACGTCAATCAACCGCATTAGTTTTCAATTTTTTGCATAATAAAGACGGAAAATTGGAAAAATAAAACCCCCATCTTTTTCAATAATCTGTGATGCCATGGAATTTTCTAATACAAAAACTACGCCAATATCCGTCATGCCATGGAATGTCTGCTATAAAACAAATGAAATTTTATCAAAAAGTATTATATTTAGAACAGCAAATTCAACATAAAGAAAGACCAAATTACTAAAAACGGTGTCCTAATATAACAATTTACAATAAATGTTCGAATAAGTCACTATTAACTGCAACCAAGTCGATGATAAAATCCATTTCGAACTGCTGCTGCTAATTGATAACTGGATATCCCTTTTTTTTTAGAAAATTCCATGGCATCGCAGATTATTGAAAAAGATGCGGGTTTTATTTTTGCAATTTTCCGTCTTTATTATGCAAAAAATTGAAAACTAATACGGTTGATTGACGTAAAAAATTTTTCCTACAAAAAACCTTAATACAGTTTTGCTCTAAAATAATTTGGGGGGCCGATAATCGCATGTTATGAATTTTACATTGAAATCCCTATGATGCGTTACGCAAGTCACCACCCTGTATAAGAAAGGTCGCTATTGTTTTGACTAACGGGCCAAAAAGTTACAACCCAAAAATTGGCCAAACCTAAAAAAAGTGGTTCTTGATCATTTTTGTTACAAAGAACATATGCTCGAACATATGAATGTCGGGGTCTCGTAATTAACATACTATTTTCCTTAATTTGAGTTGTTCTCTTAAATTTGTAATGAAAACTAGTGGTAGTCCGTTTTTTATCACTAATTATGGAGCTAGCAGGTTACGACACGGCTAAATTGGTTCGTAGTTACTAAATTTAATGTCGAATCTTAGAATCAACTCTTCCATTACATAATAAAAATTAATGGAATTTCTAATTTTTTATATTGCAAGAAAACTGGGAGAAATAAACGGATATACATCATTAAAACAAATTTGCACAATTAATCTGGAGATTTCAAGGAGTTGCTAAATTAATCTGAGAATTTACAGATCTTTCCGGTAATGTAGAAATACATCTGGTTAATTTACAGGGTGTCTAACGGTATCGATCGATTGCTCTAAAAGTTGAACACCGGTTCTTCGATGAGTCCGGGTTCATATAAAATCGACTGACGCCATATAATTTTTATTAATTTATCTACCCAAAATTCGTTCGAATGAATAAGTTTTTTCGAGGTTTTTTAATATGGTAATTTCTTTATACACGGTGTCCATTTTTCGAGTGCCACTATGGGGATCTCGCTTATCTTCAGAGATAGAAACTTGGTTAAATTAGGGCAAAGTTGCGAATTTTCGTGCCGAATAATAATCTAAAAATAATTTTATATCTTATATGGCAAAAAATCGAAAATTTCTGATTTTCATTTTTAATTTTTTCAATGTAAACTAATATTGTACTAGACATTTCTAATTAATACATTATTTAGACCGAGATTCAGACACTTTTTAATGGAGATTTCGAATATGGCATCCCGTTTTTAATAACTTTCAAGATAACGGAGAAGCCGTGGCAACTTTAGTTTTTTTCTATGGGCGCCGTTTTGGATTTTGACATTTTGAGATTAGGCCTTTTTTTCTCTTTACAACGATATATCACACAGTCATGGTGGTTCAGTATCACATTTTTTCTAAAAATACAATTTTCATTTTCTGCAAAGAGTGCTATGCAAAAACAAAACGTTCTTTTGTTATGAACAAAATGTTGACTTATTTCAAGCAGTGTCATTTACGATTGTGCTAGTTTTATTGCTAAAATATTATTTATTTTGTTCTAATTTGAATTATAATTTTCTTGCAAAACGAAGGTTCAATTCTGTTCATATGAAAATCGAATTTTCTCAACACATCTAGTTCCCTGATGCCAACGCTGCAACCGGACATATGCATCAAACTGTCAAACTTTTGTTCACAATAAAAGAACGTTTTGTTTTTCCAAAGCACTTCCCAAAAAATTAAAAATTGTATTTTAGGAAAAATGTGATACTGAACCACCATGTGTGATATATCGTCGTAAAGAGAAAAAAAGACGTAATCTTAATATCTCAAAATTAAAAATGGCGTCCATAAGAAAAACTAAAGTTTCCACGTGTTTCTCTGTCATCTGAAAAGTTATTTAAAACGAGATGTCACATTCGCAATCTCCATTGAAAAGTGTTCGAATAATGTGTTAATTAGAAAGGTCTAATACGAGTAGTTTATCATGAAAAAATTAAGAACGAAAATCAGAAAGTTTCGTTTTTTTGCGATATTTTCGGATGATATTTTAAATTTCTTTTCAGATGGTTATTCAGCAGAGAAATTCGCAACTTTGCCCCCATTTACCCAAATTTCTATCTCTTAAGGTAAGCGAGATCCCCACAGTGGCACTCGAAAAATGGACACCGTGTATTGAAATATTTTCTCTTCTAATTATTTTACAACAAAGTTGTAAACACTTTTTTGTAGATGTTGCATATTGTGTTCAACCTAGAATTGGATATTTTTTTGGAATTTTGAAAAACCAAATTTTGGATTCGTTGTTTTCGTGTCATCGAGATGAAAATTTTTCCGCGTCTCCGTTTGGGGGTCCGCCAGCATGGGGAGAAATTTCAGAGATTTTTTACAAAATCAGTAAGAAACATCTGAGAAACGCGAATTTTGGGACTATTTCGGGGCGTAGCTCTCAAACGATAGACCTTGGGATTGTTTAGAAAAATGGATCTTTTGGGCCCGTGATGTACAATGAAATTATTCCTCAAGTTTTAAAGATAAAACACGTAAAAATCTAATCAAGTCTTTCAGGAAAATGAAAACCCAACAGAAACCCCTATTTGCGGCCACCTTATATAAGTGTCGATTACACTTTGTACAGTTTGTGATTTCCGATGACGTTCGGCCTCATATTTATACTACAATGATACATTCAACTGTCTAGTTCATTAATAGCCACTGATTGGCACGCGCGATGTAATAATCATGACGAAGTGAAACTTATTGATGTCAATTTTTTGCTGTTAAAGTTATCTATTCGTCACTTGTCGAGGTACGATTTACTGGCACTTTGTTTCAAAAATCCACTAGTAGAGATAGTTGCCGTTAATTACTTAATTGTGTTACCTTTCGGTTCGGTGAGTTTATTTAGTAGACGCTAACCGCACGTCCGCAGAAATTCCTCCAAACCACTAGTTTCCTTACTCTCCCTAACATTAATACTGTTCACAGGCAATGCACTCCTTCGGCGTATGGGATTATGCCGTTCTAGGCGCAGTTTTGGCAGTATCCTCTGCAATAGGAGTGTACTATCGTTTTACCGGTGGCAAACAAAGAACTGTTAAAGTAACACACGCTTAGCAAGTGCTAATGGGGCCGTTATTTGTCGTTTTTTAGGAGTACTTACTGGCCGATAGAAATATGAGCGTTACACCTGTGGCATTTTCGCTGATGGCATCCTTTATGTCGGCCATAACTCTTCTGGGAGTGTCAAGTGAAAACTACTCGTACGGAATTCAGTTCATTGTCATCAATTTTGCTTACGGAATCTTTACACCAATTGCCACAAATATGTACATTCCAGTTTTTTACCAGCTGCAAGCTACCAGTGCATACGAGGTGTGTTCGGTTTAGTACCCGCCATTTACATTTTCCAACGCATTTTTAGTATCTTGAGAGGAGATTTGGGAAAACTACTCGATTGATGGCCTCACTTTCGTACACTCTGCAAATGGTTTTGTATATGGGGATTGTGCTATACGCGCCTTCAATGACCTTAGAGGCGCTCACTGGTATTTCCACAGTAACAGCAATTATAGCAGTAGGTCAGTATAACCCTCCACAATATTCTCCATCAGTTAACCTTGCACTTTTAGGTTTAGTGTGCACGTTTTATTCAACAATCGGAGGAATGAAGGCGGTCCTAGTCACCGACTGCTTCCAATCACTTCTCATGTTCGCCGGAATCTTCAGCGTCATCATCTGCGCGTTCATCGACAAAGGGAGCTTTTCGGAAATTTGGCGCATCGCCTCCGAAGGAAAACGGACCGAGCTGTTCAAGTAAATCTCACTGTCTCACCTTTTCCGTTAAACCTCCGCGTTAGTTTCGATCCAGATCCGACCGTGCGCCACTCCTGGTTCTCGCTGATACTTGGAGGAGGAGTCACCTTCCTATCGCTCTACGCAGTTAACCAGACGCAAATACAGCGATATTTAACGGTGAAGGATTTGAAGACCGCCCAAAAGGCTCTTTGGCTTAACTGGCCGATTCTAACACTGCTAAGTTTGACAACCTCGTTTTCGGGCTTGGCAATTTATTCCAAGTACTACAACTGCGACCCAGTTGCCAATCACACTCTTCGTCATACTGATCAGGTAACTCCTCTCAGCCGCACACTTTTCTTAGCGCAGTCATTTGTAGATAATGCCGTATTACGTCATCGATTCCATGGGGCATATACCGGGTGTCAGTGGAATATTCATCTCCGGCATATTCAGTGCGACCTTATCCACTGTATCTTCGGCGATGAACTGTCTGGCGGCAGTCACAGTTGAAGACTATATAAAGGTAAACATCCACGGTTCCAAGACATCGAGTAATCGCGTACTTTCAGCCCATGTATTTGTGTATACGCAAACGGCCCCTAACCGAAAACCTCCCCTTGTACACGAAACTTACGGCGCTAACCTACGGGTTAATTAGCATCGCGTTGGCCTTTCTAGCGCAGTACATGGGGGAGGTTTTGCAGACATCCCTCACGATTTTTGGGGCGATCGGTGGCCCACTTCTCGGTCTCTTTACTCTGGGCATGTTTGCGCGAACTCCCAACGAGAAGGTAAGCCCGACGCACCGCAAAGGGATCTAACTGGGTCCGTTAACTTGGCCCCCCCACTGAGAGATTTGATAGTCGTATTATTTTGAAATGAATGCGCTCGTTATGCGCTCATATGCGCCACCGATAATAAGTCTTGCGCCATTATCGTTTTTTAGAAATCCGAAAAAACATTGGGGGGGCAAGTGAACGTAGCCCCCCCAGTACGTATTTTGTCCCTTGTAACTAAGTCACCTGATACATTTGGTTATGCGCTCAATTGCGCCACTTGAATTAAAGCTAGCGCCATTACGGTTAAACCGTGACAAATTTTCAAAAAAACACGTTTTTAAAAGTAACTTTTTTTAACATCTTTTCATACGAAATTGTACTCTCAGGTATGCGCTGAAATGCGCCGTAAAAAGATATCTTTGCGCCATTATTGTTTTTTGGTTATCCTTAAATATATTTGGGGGGGGGCCAAGTGAACGGAATCCCCCATAACGTATTTTGCTACCGGTATTTGTGCCACTTGATACATCTGGTTATGAGCTCAATTGCGCCACTTGAATTAAAGCTAGCGCCATTACGGTTAAGCCATAAAAAATGTTTAAAAAGTGGAGGGTCTAACTTAGCGTTTTCAAAAGTTATTTCCGGAAGTGGGTCCATTTTGAAAATATTTTACATCGATTCGGCCTTCGGCCTAAATACAAATTTTTAAAAACCTACCTATTTTACTTTCTCAGAATCGTTTAACTAAAGCTCCCAAAAAAACACCCTGTATAGTGTTTCTGAAACACTATAATGGCGCCAAGATTTTTGTTCACGGCGCATTTTAGCGCATGATGAAAGGTACGATGTAGTAGAAAAAACATGTTAAAAAACGTAACTTTTGAAAACGTTAAGTTAGCCCCCCCCCTTTTTAAAAATTTTTTATGGCTTAACCGTAATGGCGCTAGCTTTAATTCAAGTGGCGCAATTGAGCTCATAACCAGATGTATCAAGTGACACAAATACCGGTAGCAAAATGCGTTATAGGGGATTTCGTTCACTTGCCCCCCCGCAAATATATTTAAGGATAACCAAAAAACAATAATGGCGCAAAGATATCTTTTTACGGCGCATTTCAGCGCATACCTGAGAGTACAATTTCGTATGAAAACAAGTTAAAAAAAAGTAACTTTTAAAAACGTTAAGTTGGCCCCCCCACTTTTTGAAAATTTGTCACGGCTTAACCGTAATGGCGCTAGCTTTAATTCAAGTGGCGCAATTGAGCGCATAACCAAATGTATCAGGTGACCTAGTTACAAGGGACAAAATACGTAATGTTTTTTCGAATTTCTAAAAAACGATAATGGCGCAAGAGTTATTATCGGTGGCGCATATGAGCGCATAACGAGCGCATTCATTTCAAAATAATACGACTATGAAATCTCTCAGTGGGGGGGCCAAGTTAACGGACCCGATCTAACTTGAATTGTAGGGCTCGCTGGTGGGTTTCACTTTCGGTTTGGCGCTATCCTTGTGGATTGCTTTCGGCGGTCCCAAACCACCATCCCCGAAACTACCAATCCGAGTCGATGGCTGTGGCAATCCGTACTTGAATGCGACGGTTACCACTGCGACCGTACCGTCCAGCGAGTAAGCCTGATGCCAATTAAATTAATATCGTCTAATTTCGGATATTGCAGCAATTACTTATGGTTATATCGCGTTTCTTATCTTTACAACGGTGTCCTTGGGTTATCGGGCACATTTTTTGTCGGATATGTCGTCAGTTTCGTGCTGAGAAAGGTGACCAATGCGCATAGCGACGGCAAAGATCCCAATCTGTTTATTCCGATTCTTGCGAAAAAAATGCGAAAGGAAAAGATGCGAAGGGAAAAAGAGGTCCGCATGAAATGTTGATTTCGATTTCATTCTCAATTTCTTACAGATGGCAATACTGCAGGATATTAATTGATGCGAAATTGGACATAAGACTGTCGAGCATTGTAGCGATGAGTAGAGTTCGGATAGGTGTAGATTAGAGGTCGTCCCGATAGAAGTCTGATGTAAAGAAGAATTACGGTTTACGTGTGGTACACATCCTGTGATTTACTTGTCTTCCAATTTTATTGACAATAAGTACCAGCAATGATATTAAAAATATGCAGTTAAGAGTAATTAAGATTTTATTGGTCTGTTGAAAATTGATTCAACAAACTGTGAGTGAGTGACCCATTATATGCAAAACTTTCCATTGTCTCAGAGTGCGAAAGTCCAATTTTTGTTAAGGATCCAGATCCTTATTTTTTGACCTCGCATATTTGAACAAAACTGAATAATGTAACAATAAATAACAGTGCACAGAACGGTATAGCATTGGGATTAAATGAAAAACACGTAATTGTTCCATGCATTGATCAGTAGTTCCCAAAAGGTCACAGAACGGACATAATGCACATGCGCAGTGTAATTGTCAAGATTTTTCTTGGTTCAGATGCCCGATAGATAGAAGCATCTGTTATTAAAATTTCGAAAAACATATCTATAAATAAGAAATTTGTTTTGTTTACAATATGCGATATGCTTATCTTTACTGGAGACATCTATGGTTAAAATTTCAAAAAAAATATCTATAAATAGTTTCCATTGTGCAGTTTGCGCATGCGCAGTTTCCTTGACTCAGCTGTCGAATGCAAAAAGAACGAACTAAGTATCTTGAAAACTGTACGAACAGACGGACAGACAAAAAAAGTGACTGCAATAGAGCACCCAACTTTGTTGGAAAATGCGCTAAAAATGTACCTATTCTGGGGCGAATTTCAGTCACGATAATTGGAATAGTATTTTTCCCTCATTGCACATCTATACAGGGTGGTGACTTGCGTAACGCATCATAGGGATTTCAATGTAAAATTCATAACATGCGATTATTGGCTCCCCAAATTATTTTAGAGCAAAACTGTATTAAGGTTTTTTGTAGAAACAATTTTTTTACGACAATCACCCGTATTATAGTTTTCAATTTTTTGCATAATAAAGACGGAAAATTGGAAAAATAAAACCCGCATCTTTTTCAATAATCTGCGATGCCATGGAATTTTCTAAAACAAAAGATATCCATCCAGTTATCAATTAGCAGCAGTTCGAAATGGATTTGATGATCGACTTGGTTACTGTCTTGCAGTTAATGGTGACTTATTCGAACATTTATTGTAAATTGTTATATTAGGAAACCGTTTTTAGTAATTTGGTCTTTCTTTATGTCGAATTCGCCGTTCTAAATAATATAATACTTTTTGATAGAATTTGATTTGTTTTGTAGCAGATTCCATGGCATGACGGATATTGGCGTAGTTTTTGTAGTAGTATAAAATTCCATGGCATCACAGATTATAGAAAAAGATGGGGTTTTTTTTTTCCAATTTTCCGTCTTTATTATGCAAAAAATTGAAAACTAATACGGGTGATTGACGTAACAAAAACCTTAATACATTTTTGCTCTAAAATAATTTGGGGGGCCAGGCACGTTATGAATTTTACATTGAAATCCCTATGATGCGTGACGCAAGTCACCACCCTGTATATTATAGCTTTTGAGAAAAGTAAAACATTATAGTAGGGGAGTCCACGATGTTAAATGGAAATTTACTCGACCGTCCTATAATCGTATAATTATATTGTTGTATAAACCAGTAGCGTACGCAGGATTTTTTTTCGGGAGGAGCTGAAACTCGAGAATTAAGACTCAAAGTATGTAAATTTTCACGTATGTCGTACACATTCGCAAGATCAAGTAAGCGAAGGAAAAAGTAAGGTAGTTTTTCCAGCAACTGCAACATTTTTATTGTCGCTTGGCATTTAAATAATTATACCATGACTGGACGACTTACGGGATGTGCCGCTGAGTAGTTAAGTCGATCATTTCGTGAGGGGCTGCAGCCCCTTCAGCCCCCCCTTTGCGTACGCCGGTGGTATAAACTATAGGGGGGATCGTTTCTCTAGTTTGAAACAATGATAAAGATTAGAGCGAGTCACCCCGTGTTAAAAATTTACGTGTTGTTAACGTAATTTCGGTTTAAGCATTGGAAACAGTAATCGGGACATCCTGTATGTAAGATGTTTCAATTTATTTGATAGAACCCGGGGAAATTTCTCTCAAATAGACAAAGAATTGGACGTAAGGTAAAAGTTTAGGACAAATTAATTGACCTTGTTTACTAACACCGCCACTTGCAAGATAACGAATGCAGGTGTTTGGAGTTCAAGCGATGGCGGTGGGAGTACCGAGCGACGACTGGGAACTAATGAACTTTCAAATACGAAAAATGGGAAGTAAACAAGGCTGTTTTCGTATCTCATTGTTGCGATAAATTATTCCGGTCAGTTTTCGCCAGATAACGAAATTTAAGGTTTTACACCTGAAGTTAAGAAGACAAAGTCGTTGTCCAGTTTTGTTAAAGTGTCGCGTAATTAAAATATGAGCTCCAGGTTGAGTTTTATTCTTCTGTCAGAACGCACGGAGGGCGATTCCATTTAACACTGTTTCCAAGTTCCTAATGGTTTACACAGCAAATGACTACCACATAGAAATTTATAAAACCCTTTTTGGGGAAATCCCGTACTGACAATAACTCACTATCTGCCTTCAAACGCTAAATTGCAGGAGGCAGAATTTCACTAGTTACTTTCCATTGTGCGAATGAACTAAAATATTGAGGAACTAAGTAAATAAATTTGATACATTGTAAATAAAAGATGCATTTGCTACCCCTTGCTATCATGACCAATATTTTTAATTGCTATGGGTCGCTCACTCGAAAAAGATTGTTCTTACGTAACCTACTCGACCTATGCAACATGATGGGGAATCATTAAAAATAGACACAGATATAATGATATAGACTGATTATATATTTTTATATTAATTTACAACATAATTGTACTGTTAAAGATTATAACTAAGTGTTGTACAGTCACTGGCAAAATTTTTCTCTTCATGCTCAAGAATTCGTATAGCTTCCAAACTCTTGAAGTACCTATCAAATTGGGCTCTAGAAGAACCAGTAATTTTGTCCGTGACCGTACCTGGTTACGATTTTAATGAGTGGTGGGTTGACAGTATTTGTTTAATGATCTCATTAGGGTAATACGAGTTTAGCAGGATTTGTGATCACTTCTGTATAACTTAAATTTTGCGACGTACTTTGTACTTAGACAAAATTATATATTGTTTTGTATTTTACAATCGTTAATATTAGTTTCATCAAATATAAAGACCTGTGCTGTACCTACTATTTGTTTTTGTTACAAAAATTCCAAAGAACGAGGGGTGTACACAACACGGACCTCACTTTTTAGACGCAGTCTCTTTATTATTTAGCATATACAGTGGTAGACATATTGTTTTTCAGGTATGTCTACTTTTGAATGACAAAATCTCTTCTGAAGGGCGCCTAATTTTATGCAACCAACATAACTTCTTAAAACAAATAAAGATCTGGCTGTCATATTAATTAAAACAATAGGTACACGTAAATCCCAATGTCTACTTATTTATAAATATCATTGTTAATGTAATGTAACGCAAAATAAAACAAAATAGCGGGTAAGTATAAGTGAGACAACATAATTATTGTAATTATGAATACCACTTTATGTGCACATAAAAAACCAATCACATTAATTAAATTAAACCATATTTATCATAATGTGTGGAAGTTCTTAAGTTCTTAACAATTTCGATATTATTATCACACGTGTACCTACTACCCTTAGAGTTTAGATATGGCATCAAAAAGCACTTGACACATGACTGAGAAGTAAACGTGTTATCTTCGAGATATGAAACGACTGCCTATCATTAAGGTAAAATAAATTCCACTTCAGTTTACTGTAAAAGCATGTAATGAGCACGTTAATTAAATTGGACCATATTTATCATAATGTGTGGAAGTCCTTAAACATTTCGATATTATGTGTTAGATAGATTGCACTAAAAAGCACCGTCTTGGCACATGACTTAAAAGTAAAAGTGTTCGCGATAGATACTGTCAGTTTACTTTAATTAAAAGCATGTAATGAGCAAGCTGACATACATACGTCGGCAAAAAAAGCAGGTGAGTACTTATGATCATTTATGAACCTTTAATTAAGGTAATTTCAAATTTAAAAAAGCAGATTATATTTTCATTACGTTGCGTCATGCATATGTAATAGCATTACAAATTTTTAATCACCTGGGTATCTAAACATAAATTTCCTTTACTTAGCAGGTATGCTTAATCTATTTTAAAACCATTGATTACTGTCCTCAAAATGTGTTCCATCTGTTTTGGGGCAATAGTTTAGGTATGTCGCTTGGAAGAGTTTGTATAAAGGTATATTTTATTAACTTTCACGATATGGTTAGTTTGCCTTTATCAACACTTTATTTTACAGCAGAAGCCATATAAACACTGCAAAGCTTCTGACAATTCTAATTAAATTTAATTTAGACGTCGGTTCCATAGAAACAGCATTATCATAAATTCTGAACTTCATTTTATATCGTGCTTCGCGTCCCATTTGCAATAAGAATGACAGATTTCATTAGAATGCACAATCAACTGTTTCACTTTATCTATCGTTAAAGAGAACCTTCTGGAGGGGTTTCAGTGAACATTACAGTCAAATCTTACTTTTGTGGGAGAATCTAAAGGATACAGGCGTCAAGTCTTGTAACTTCATTCGTCAACCAATGACGATACAGAAAACTTTGTCTCTGTTGTCGGAAACAGGGGAAGGAGTAGCCTGTAGCTTCTACATCTAGCGTGCTATGAAAATTCTGATTCAGATTCTCAGAACAAAAGTGCCCATAGATGGTGTTAACGGAAACCGTCCATTTTCGACCGTTTATGCTAGGAAAAATGAAAACCAAATGTGACATTTTCAGTTTTTTGGTAGTTATTTTCAAAGATTTTTCAAAAATTTCAAATGCGTTTTTTAGTCGCATAGAAAGGCAAATTTGCCCCCATTCAACCTACACCGTCTCTCACCGTCACGAGATCCCAATGGTGAGCCACGAATTTGGACCATTCTGTACAAATATTCTTACCCTAAGATTCACGACGCTAAAAACTACTGTAGGTATTGAAAGGGTCTTTATACCAGGGGGTCTAAGAACAATTGCAATTGTGCCTTTTTTTTCTCGAATTTCTGAAAACTAATTTTGCGGTCTCTATTTTTATGTTCATGTTGTACATTGAGTGCTTGCTGTAGGAATTTTGAAAATGTTTATAACAAAGTCTGAAAGATCAGAAACTTTAAGGTAGCAGTTAATTTCAATCTTCTATGAATTTTGGTTTTTGATAAAAATAAATAAAGAAGACTGTTCTGACTGTCTCGAAAGTTGATTGAAGGAATTGATGCACCACCATTTATGCGAAGAGGAAATCACTCTATGGTGTCTTTTTGTGAGAAACTAAATCGCGCAAGCGGCTAAGTTTTGGACTGAGGCACGGGTCAAGACCTCTTCCACAGTCACATAATTTTTTTAGGAAAAAAAATTAAATTTTTGATTTTTCAAAAATTTCAAATGGCACCCCCCTAAACAAATTATACCTCTGGCAAGCCAAAACTACTAATTTTCCACTGATACAAAGAAAACCACACTTTCCATAAGAAAATTTCAGGGAAAAACGCGAATTTGTAAAAAAAACCTTATTTTCCGAATCCAAGTGTGCCATGATGAAACAAAAGAGGTTCAATTTTCACAATTAACAGTACAGTGTCGGCAATTTATCCAACACCTTTTGAAACGCGTGTGGATCTGGATGTGTTCGGCCAGGATATCTCTCAGCGTACTCTTGTGACGCCAATAAACAATTCCGGTAATAGTCTCCCAGAATAAACACCATATCAACTAGTTCTGCCGATTAAAAAACAATCACACACTGCCAACACTATACTGTTAATTGTAAGAATTGAACATCTTTTGTTTCGTCATGGCACGCTTGGGTTCGGCAAAAAACTTTTTTTTATTATACCTGAAACACAATCTCCGTTTTAAACACTCAAATGCGTGCGAAAAAGGGCCTTTAAAACACACGTGCTTTAAAGTTGCTAAGTAACGATACTTCAAGTATGACTTTTGAAACTGTCATCTGGATGAAATAAAAAAATCCTCTTAGGTCGCTTTCTGTAAATGCAGAACATTTCTTTGGCTTTTGTACCTATCCTTTGGTTGAAGCTTTCACAAACGCACGTAATTTAGGGTATGCTTCCAAATCTGTTCCACTTTTTAATCGCAGCATTGCTTTAAAGTTTTGAAGAATGCACCAAAATATAGAAGATTTAAATACCTTTGACATTTCCTTCATATATGCCAGCATTATGGATGCATTTAAGACTGTATTCGTAAGTAACTTCCTATTCATCAATGGAAACAACTTTTCATATTCTTTATACCTAATAGGCGTTACTGGAGTTGGATTTTACACCTACCAACGTTTGTTTAGATTTTACGACAATCGATTTAATGGACGGTGTATTATCTTTTTCAACGGAAATCGTTTAATTCACAAAGACGATGATTTTTATAAGCAAACTTCAAGTGACATTTCCATGGCAATCGTGGAATTACGAACACCCAGCCCACTTAATTAGACATGTATTCGAGTATAACGTCAATATGATTTCATTGTATTTCCTATTTTTAAATTATACTGCAGGTATAATAAAAAATACTATAAGATACACGTGTATAATTGGTCTTTAAAGCACTTGCAACGTTAAAGGCACTCCGCTTTGCGTCGTGCCCTTAAACTCGTTGCGCGTGCTTTAAAGACTTGATTATCCATTATCTTAATATACTATTGTGGTGCACCGCAGAGCTCCCCCCCCCCCCCCCAACTTCATTACTACACTAATACTTTAATGGCCCGTAACCTATGCAATTCCACCTGGCCCGTAAGTACCCAGTCCGCCCCTGCATATGTTTATATGATTGTATATTCTATTTATATCATATTTTTCGAAATTTTGAAATGGCATGCTTCTACCATCAGCGAATTTTATTGGTTGGTCTTAGTTGCCATGGATACAATAAACAAAACAAAAATCTCCACGAATGCATGGCCTACTATTTACAAATTCTGGTAGTTTATCTCCAACTTGTTTCAAAATATAATCAAATCTTTCTATTTCCATCCTCCTCATATATAATGAAAAAAATTTACTGTGACGAGCACAGTTACTATCCGCAAATCGGTGCATGCTTGCTCTGTCGAAATGTTTTTCAGCTCTTTCTTTTATTCTAAGAACATGTGTACCAAATTTGAGCCCAATCGGTTCCGCCGCTTGGCCCGAAATGAGAGTACAGATAGACAGATAGATCTCCTTCATCGAGTGGTTTGAATTCCTGGTGCTTCATGGAGTGTATTTCCGTCACAACAGAGCGGGGTCATTTTTTACCTCAATGATACCTTTCCTTATGTTTATCTTTATATACAGGGTGTTACATATAATTATGTAAAAAAAAATTGGGTGGTAGAGGGGATCAAAACAAGCACTTTTTCAAAATAAATCGAGGGTCCAACGTGTTTCGTTTCGCAGCCACCCTCAAGAAACTGGTGAAATTTGCACATTTCTTCTTTAATTTTTTTTCAGCAACCATCAGAGTTAGAAAGAAGTCTATGAGGGAGGTATTGCATTGGGGTTAAAAAACTGACCCTCCAAAAAATGTGGGGGGCACTTTTTACCACAATACATTTATCTTTACATACAGGGGGTTACATAAAACTATGTAAAAAAAATTGGGTGGTAGAGGGGATCAAAACAAGCACGTTTTTCAAAATAAATCGAGAGTCCAACCTGTTTCGTTTGGGAGCCACCCTCAAGAAAGTGGTGAAATTTGCATTTCTTCTTTAATTTTTTTGTAAGCAACCGTCAGGGTTAGAAAAAAGTCTTTGAATATGTTTTGGGGTATGTCCTTTCCGATTTTGCAAAAAAAATTCAAAATTCCTATCACGTAAGGGCGCGCCCCTAAACGGGGGCGAGAAAAAAGATTATGATTTCGAGGAAATTTGGTATCTGGGGGTTTTTGAACATGAAAATCACGAATCTGAAATTAGTTTTTGAAAATTCGAAAAAAAGCCCACTGCAATTCTTGGCGGGGACAACGAAAATGGAGAGAATTCCACGAAATTCATACAGAAGTTCAACAATCAATGTTAGTGAACATGAGCCGGATTAAAAGTCGTGTTTCCGAATGCGAGCCGACTGTCAAAAAATTCCCATACTGAAAATCGTGCGCGATTCTTCGCATCTTATTAATTATTTTTATATGCAAATACACTAATTATTTATTTATACAATATTATCGTAATTTGATATCTACTCCCAGTTTGAATTACACATCCCAGATTGTACAATCAGAAAAATAATACTGACCCTTTTCGTTTTAGGCTTTGAATATACAATGGTGCAACGCATCAACTTACTGGGAGTTTGGGACTATGTCGTCCTGGGAGCAGTTTTAGTGATATCGGCCGGAATCGGAGTGTACTACCGTTTCACTGGGGGCAAACAAAAAACTGTCAAGGTAAGAGTACCTTTGTCATGTGTTGGAATAATAATTTTGTTTTAGGAATATTTACTGGCGGACAATAACATGCACATAGCGCCGGTCGCGTTCTCACTAATGGCATCGTTCATGTCCGCAATTACCCTGTTGGGCGTTGCAAGTGAGAACTACACGTTTGGTTTTCAATTTATCGTGATTAATATTTCGTACGGGATTTTTACACCTGTCGCGGCTTACTTGTATTTACCTGTATTTTTTCAATTGCAAGCAACGAGTGTATATGAGGTGAGGAGGTTTCGCAAACTAATTGCATATCTTATTTCCTGAATGTAGTACCTGGAGAGGCGATTTGGGCAATTTGCCAGACTTGCAGCCTCTGTGTGCTACAGTTTGCAGATGGTCTTATATATGGGTATTGTATTATACGCACCTGCTCTCGCTTTAGAAGCACTGACTGGTATAACGCAGCTAGCGGCTATTTTAACAGTCGGTAGGTAATCATGCACTAAGTTTACTCCTAAAAGACTCACGCGTTTAAGGGTTGGTCTGCACATTCTACTCGACACTTGGAGGCATGAAAGCGGTACTTATGACTGACTTATTTCAATCCATACTAATGTTCGGAGCCGTATTTAGCATAATAATTTGCGCATTTGTTCAGACTGGGAGTATTGCAGATATATGGAGGATAGCGGAGGAAGGCAACAGGACGAGTTTACTCAAGTACCTAATCCTCTGCAGTTGTGGATGGTTTTTACATTGCCAATTGCAGCTTTGACATTGACCCTACCGTTCGACATTCCTGGTTTTCGCTTATAATAGGTGGGGGAGTAACGTTTCTCTCTCTGTACGCTGTTAACCAGACGCAAGTCCAACGATACCTAACAGTTAAGGATTTGAAAAAGGCCCAGCAAGCGCTATGGCTAAATTGGCCCATTCTGACAGCTCTCAGTTTGTGTACATCATTTTCTGGATTAGCTATATATTCCAAGTATTACAACTGTGATCCAGTTTCCAATAACAGTATTACGTCCACAGATCAGGTGATCCGGTCCAGACCGGCAGTAACTAGTAATAACCGGTGTTTTTTTTTAGTTGATGCCTTATTATGTGATCGACTCCATGGGACACATTCCAGGAATCAGTGGATTTTTCGTTGCGGGGATATTTAGCGGGACATTGTCTACAGTATCCGCCGCAATGAACTGCCTAGCAGCTGTGACGCTAGAAGATTACTTTAAAGTGAGTTCCAATTAATTATACTCATGAAAGTATGGTCCTTTCAGCCTCTCTACTACAGAATAAAAGGGTACGAACTTTCCGATAAGCGATTATCAATACGGACCAAGATTATATCGTTCATTTATGGGTTGGTTTGTATCGCCATAGCGTTTTTGGCACAATTCTTGGGCGGCGTTCTTCAAGCCGCTTTAACCATATTTGGAGTGGTGGGAGGACCGTTATTAGGGTTATTTTCTTTGGGAATGTTTACAAGGACTGCTAACGAACAGGTACTATACAGGGTGTTTTTTTGGGAGCTTTAGTTAAACGTTTCTGGGAAAGTAAAATACGTAGGTTTTTGAAAATTTGTACTTAGGAGTTACTCTGAAGGCCGAATCGATGTAAAATATTTTCAAAATGGCCGCACTTCCGGAAACACCGGAAGTAGATAGTAACTTTGTTATTTTAAATGGCAACCCCTATTTTTTATTGCATTTTTGGATTCTACGTGAAATTTCAGTTCTTTTGATACCCATATGTCATATCTGCCATTTATGGTTTTTAAGTTATTTTGACTTTAAGAAAAAAAATGGCGGATGCAGATGGTACCTTGATAATTGATTACTTGAAAAAGGTTATAGTCATGACAACCCATTTTTATCAGTGCATAGAGAATGAATAGGGCTTTCTTTTAGTGTACTTAAAAAAAAGTTAAGTTGCGTACAACCGCACCTATGGAGATCCAAATTTAAGAAACTTCAAAGTCTATAAACTCAGTTTTTTTAAATGGAATGACCATGTTCTTAATATTGCATGAGATAGAGAATCGAAATTGGCATATTTTGATATTACATGTTCCTATAGCTATCTTTAACAGTTTCTGATTTATTCCCATTTCATTGAATTGATCTCGGAATTGATGCCATTTTTTTTCGCATTTTCTTTTTAGTAGTTGGCCATGATTTTATAACAATCGAATTTTAAACAAATCAAGGAATGGATTCTTTAATACCACTGATTCTAGTTCTAGTCTAAATAATTCATTAATAAATAACTCATTTATTAAGGATGTAGGACGGAAAATTTTTGAAAAATCTAAACAGAGTCGTTCAACTGAATTTCTTAAACAACGTATAAGTCTGGAAATTAAGAAAGGTCTGTTCTAGCAACAATTCCATACCAAAAACGAAGTTTTTTATATTTTGCATTGAATTTATTTTGTTAATCTTGCATTTGCAATTCAATTCATTTTCTTAAATATTCTCTTCTAGAGCTTTGTATCACTTGTGCTTCAACGGTCATTAGGAGTACAAAATTTCCAAAATTCATACAATTTCGTTCTAGTTTTCGAATGAATGTACGGAAAGCACGCGCCGCGATTCTGCCCATTTCACCATAAATAACAATTAAATTCCAAAATGAGTGAAACCACTGCGAGTCATTTTTCGATTTTTGAAAAACTTATGTTAACCTATAACAGTGGGTGATGGATTAGTGTCACTAGATTTGTTTAAAATTCAATTGTTATAGAATCATGGCCGACTACTAAAAAGAAAAACCTAAAAAAATAGTGTCAATTCAATAAAATGGGAATAAGTCAGAAACTGTTAAAGATAGCTATAGGAACATGTATTGTCAAAATATGCCCATTTCGATTCTCTATCTCATGGAATAGTAAGAACATGGTCATTCCATTTAAAAAAACTGAGTTTTTAGTCTTTGAAGTTTCATAAATTTGGATATCCATAGGGGCGGTCATACGCAACTTAACTTTTTTTTAAGTGCACTAAAAGAAAGCCCTATTCATTCTCTATGCACTGATAAAAATAGGTTGCCATGACTACAACCGTTTGCAAGTAATCAATTATCAAGGTACCATCTGCATCCGCCATTTCTTTTCTTAAAGTCAAAATAACTTAAAAACCATAAATGGTAGATATCGACATATGGGTATCAATAAAAGTGAAATTTCACGTAGAATCCAAAAATGCAATAAAAAATAGGGGTTGTCATTTAAAATAACGAAGTTACTATCTACTTCCGGTGTTTCCGGAAGTGCGACCATTTTGACAATATTTTACATCGATTCGGCTTTCAGAGTAACTCCTAAGTACAATTTTTCAAAAACTTACCTATTTTACTTTCCCAGAAACTGTTAACTAAAGCTCCCAAAAAAACACCCTGTACACATAACTATAGTTGTCTCATGATTTACGATTCAGGGCGCAGTAACAGGCTTGGTGACGGGCCTGGCGTTCTCTATTTGGATCGCCTTTGGGGGGCCTAGACCCCCGCTTCCGAAGCTACCGGTCCGTGTTGATGGTTGTAGTAGCACAAGATACTTGCACAACATATCTGTACCTTTGCTTCATTCAAGAACCGATGACACGTAAGTCTTTGACCAGGGTTTTGCGATTCAAAGTCAAGTTTTTTTAGGGACTATTTTTGGCTGTATCGCGTTTCTTATCTGTACAATGGAGTACTAGGTTTAATATGCACTTTGGTCGTGGGGATCGTTGTAAGCATATTATGCAACAAACTCTGTGGTACAATGGCTAAGAATACGGACCCAAATTTGTTTGTACCTTTTATAGCCAAACGGATGAGGAAAAGATTAAAACGTGACAAAATTGAGGTAACATCCAGAGAAGACTTTGCAGTTACGTAAAATTTGTGTCTGTTTTAGATATCCGACGGTGTTTTCATGAATAACAAAAGTTCAAGCAATAAATCTCAAAGTTGTTAATTAATGTAGTTGATTTATATAATTATATTATTTTTTATTTTCATTGTGTTCTGTCTATTCCATATGTCAGACCCTGCTCATTTAGGCCTCTCAAGGTAGGTACTTATTTTTGGTGAATGCAATTATGCAAGCAACAATAAGAATAATTTAAGAAATCATCGTCTAACACATGACTTTAATTGTGAACAGTGCAATTACACAACAAGAAAAATAGACGATAGTAGTTCGAAACGGAAGAAGTGGGTCCGGACGGACGGACGGACAAAACGCAAACAATATCACAAAAATGCGCTAAAAAAAGACATCTGGTTTAGAAAGTATACCACACCGCTACAACTCGCTTACATACAGGGCGGCCATTATGAATGGAATATAGTAATATACCTATATCTCGGTAAATATCGAATGTATACAAAATTTTTCTATATGAAAGATGTTTAACATTATTTTGATTTTATAAGCCAGCATTCAGTTGTTTTTATTTCAGAAAACAAATGAGTAACGAAAAACAATTGAATTGTTTTAAATGGCAGTGATCCTCCTTTTCATTAAGCTCATTTAATAGATTTTTTTTCTCTCTTCAATGATGAAACATGTTAGCACCCTAACGCAAAAAAGTTTTTCAAAAAAATGTATTATGATTACATCAATAACATTAGTCTAGATATCCTATTTGAAAATAAAACAAGTGAACGTGTACAATAAAATTAGCAATAAAATGGTTTTCATCGCAATAAGTGTTCAAAAAACTTATATTATTAACTGCATGGCAGTGAAATAACCTAATTACGGAAAGCTTGAAATGAACGTCTGAGCATTGAATTTATAATTATCAATTCAATGGTCTGAGTATTCTGAGAAAAAAAAAATCTGTCTCAAATCAGGGTAGCTAATGAAACGGTACATTCCTATTTTTAAAAAAATTCAATTGTTTTTCGTTATAATGTCCTATCTGTGAAGATTCATAAGCACATTTCTCCTCGTGAGGAGATTCACAAAAGGGTAACAGAAAAAGTTGTTAGGTTTCGATGACTCAATAGATTCGCAAGATATTCAAAATGCTTACCAAATTTTCCAAAATTTCTCAAAATATTTAAGAAAAAATTGCTCAAGACATTTGTTGGAAATTTTGCTGAAAGATTGTTAGTGAACTTCCGCCACTTATCTAGGACGACTAAGGATTTCTGAAAAATCCCTTTACAAGAAATACTTTCCTGGTAAGAAAATTTTATTTATCAAAGTATCTACTCCATAAATAAGAGATTTACATCTGCATATATGCAATCCAATATAATCGATGGGTTTGTCTTTACCAAAAGGCGCTACTGTTAAAATTTCGAGAAGATCGGATAATAAAAAAAGTTACAATATGAAAATTTCAATTCGGCAATTAAAGTTGATACTGGAAAATGTATCCTTACAATGTAATAGTTTACACAGCAAATCTTTGCGGGATAAAATGCGAGTATTGAGGGAATAAATGGACTAAATGGTAAAAACTTATATTTTGGTTAATTTTCCTTAGGGCAATCGATTAACCAAAATATTAGTTTTTACCATTTAGTCCTTTTATTCCCTCAAGATTATAAACTTATAAAAAATGGAGCACTACATCAAACACACGGATAATGAGTATTACTCACTCATGGAACATAAGTCCTCCAAATTTGAAAATTACTTTTCATATTTGTCATGCAAGATTTTAAACAATTATTTCAATTATTATACCAAGTAGAAAAATGTTAATAATTTCAAAAGCAAGTTACGTACAGAACTTCTAATTCTCCAGAGAAACAAATGTCAATGGGGCGATTTAATCTTTTGTTTTTAATTTTCTTTATCTTACTTCTGTATTATTGTTGTGCATAAGTATTATTTTTGTTTTCTTTACGGATTATGAATTCACGTCGCTTAATGCACCGATGGGAGGAGTGAAAAACGGCCTTTGGCCGATCTCCCACCAGCAATTTTTCTTTAAATTTGAAATTGTTATTTCTTTTTCTTATTTTTTTTTATTTGCTTAATAAAGAAACATATTTTCATTATTATTTGCATTGGAGACATTCAACCCGATCAAAAAGTTTTCGATTTATAAAATAAGAGACACATGTAAGAATTGATTTAGTAAAGATATTAAAGACTTACCTTTCTAGGTGTAGAGACTTGGATCGCCACAGATAAGGCATTTACCTGCAATTGAAGACATTTGTTAGAAACAATTCATTTGTTAATGAATCAAAAGTTTCAAATAAAAAAAATACATTTTATTAACTTTCGCCCACAAGAAACCCAAGAAATCGATCAAGTTTTATCGTGGGTTTTTTAAACGAGAATTACATTTCGAATAAAAAATTAAAAAAACGTTTTTTTTTGTTTTTGCCCATTTAGTACTTTTCTCTGGAATCCACACCCACCAGAAACCTGGGGGGTCTGGACTCGGGTCTGGAGTACCCACAAGGAGAGGAAAATCCGATGGTCCTCTATGAAAAACTCGAGAGTCCTTAGTGCTAAAACATTTTAAAGGAAAACGTAGCACCCACGGATGCGGGGAGTATGGAATATTCCCCAGTTTTTCGAAAATCTGGTGATAGTTTTGGCGAAATGAATCCTTAATCTACCTTACAAAATTGGTCTATTCAAAATAATTTATGATATTTTCGTAGAAATAAACATCTAACAAATTTTTTGGATAATCGTGTTAACATTTTTCCCCTGTATGTTAATTTAACATGCATCGTCTTCAGGAAAGAATGTTTCGTTCCAGGTCAAGCAATCTCTGCTAATTCAAGAACAGAAATCTTTAGGAAGTCAAATATTTTTCAGGAAAAGGCATGTTACAATCTTCATTGTAGTTAGTCCCTCATAAAATGCTTATATTTTTCAACATATTTAGATGCATTGTCTGGAATTCATCGCCGTACAAGACTTAGATCGCGTTTTAAAACACTATTTTTTGTACTCTTCACATACTGTTTCTATTTATTATGCTTATATACAGAGTGCCCATTACGAGGCCCATTATGTATGGAAAATAGTACCTATATATCTCGGTAAATATCAAATGTGTATAAAATGTTTCTATATCCAATAATAAGGCAGCATTCAGTTGTTTTTATTTCAGAAAACAAATTAGTAACGAAAAACAATTGAATTTAATTGACAGTGCACCTTTGCATTATGCTCATTTGATAGGGATTTGATTTCTCTTTTGATGATGTAACATAGTACCCTAATGCAAGAAAATTGTTTAAAAAAACTTAGTATAATTACATAAATAACATTAGTCTAGATACCCTACATGAAAATAAAACAAATGAACGTATACGTTTCTTATTGAAGACAAAATGAAAGTAGCAATAAAATGGTAACAAACGTACACATTCATTTGTTTTATTTTAATGTAGGACATCTAGATTAATGTTACCGATGTAATTACATGTTATTTTTTAAATTTGCTTGTATTAGGGTACCTACTAACATGTTACCTACATCATCGAAAAAAGAAAAAAATTGCTACGTAACATAACATAAATACATTAGCAATATTGTTTTATATTTTAAAGACAACATACAAAGAGAGGTTTCTAGAGTGTTAGATTTTTTTACTATTTTAATTATGACTTCAAACTTCAGCAAAATTCCTCAATATTATGCTGTTTATCAACAAATTTACATAAAATCTAAATCAATTTTCAAAATTGTAAGTCCATAGAAACCTAGAACCATCCTTTGTTTATACAATGATGCCCAAAAAATTCAGTATGTTCATAAATGACTGAGTAAATTAGACTTCTTTGTACTTAATGCTTTTTGTAACGACCCTGGTAATATTGTTCATTCTGGGATTAGGTATAATAAGTAATAAATAATAATTTTGATTTGTTTTATGAAGGTACTTTATGCGAACTTTGGGCAGTTCGAACAAAATTTTCGATTGGTCATGTCTATTTCGGACATGTTTTCTGTTATATGGCACGTTGGCCATATGTTGCGTATGTCTGAAATAGATTTACCAAATAATGGTGCAGAAACAGAGGCTACGCGCTCAAATACAAAATCAAATATACGTACTTTTTATTTGATTGCACATGGCACCAAACCATGTTCTCATACGAAACCCTTCGTCTTTACACTAATTAACCAAAAATTGGGCGTAGTTGAAACGGCACGTTATCGATACAATCCACCTCGAAATTCGGTCGCGGCTCAACTGGTATATGAAATAAATTCCAATTTGCGCGTTATCATACGAAACTTGTTTCTTTCATAAATTCGTAAAGCTAAATATCGATTACTCATATATTTATCGGTACTTTCATATACCTACTAAGTGTTTCGTATCCACGAACTTAGTATCACTGGTTTTGTAATTTCTTTCTCTATCTAGTGATGTAAAAATCCAATATGGCGTCCATTTAAAATAAGGAAGTTGATGTCAATATCTCGAAAACCGCCATTTAAAAAAATTTTTCTACGTACATTAAATTTATCCCATCCAATCCTGCAATTTTTATTTGAAACTTTTTTCGATAGCTCTCTTTGTTACTAAAATATTGAAACTTTTTAAAAATGGCGATTTTAACTTTTTTTAAAATTATCTACGTAACGATTTATTTTTTTCAAAATATCGCACCCGAATATCCAATAACATCAAAAATTACACAACTTTGCCAATTTAACCGAATCTGTAAGTATAATAATAACAAAGGTAGCCATGTTATCCTACTCAATTTAAGACACCCTGTATTACTTTTAGTCGTGTTAATGAATACATAAAAGAGACAAACTTCGGAAGTCCTCAAGAACAGTTCTGAATTTGTTGATTATTTTTTAAATGTTGGTTTCCTTATTATTTTTGATATTAGAAGCCTTTCAGAGGGGGGAAGTAATTATGTGTATCGTTTATCCTTTTGTATGTAGGGAAATTTTTAAGAATTAACAATGCGTTTTGTTCGTCCGTCTATTCGTTCGCCAGTCTGTCCGTCAGTGTATCCGTTCGTCCGTTCATATGCCCGGACCCACTTCTGTAATTTTGAACTGCTATCGGGGGAATTTTCCTAGAGTCATGGAATGTTTTTGCAAAAGGTGCATAACGTGCATAACTTCTATATGCAACAACCAATTTAGAATAAGCATGTATGTCTCTAGTAGTGCCAGACGCGACTTATTTTTGAGTTAAATGGGCGACTTGGGGGGGGGGGGGGTAGAATTTCCATTTATTTTTCATGGTATTTTAATTAACTGCCTCAACGAAAGGAACAGTTTTCTACTAGCTACCGCCGTTTGTCCTTGCTCCTAGGGGGAGGGGGGGGGGAACTGATTTTATCCTTCATGGTACTCTACTGAAAGGTTTCAACGAAAGGAATTGATTTCTACCAACCACAGTTACCATGACTGGTTATAATTCCTCATATCTCAAGGTGCATCGGGATGCAAACTTCCTGCTCAGGCAGACTTATCTACCCTACTATAAAATATACTATTACTAATAGATGATAAATAAATACCTTCTGCATTATGTTACTGTGCACTGCATTTTTTGTATTTTATTTTATTTTATTGTATCATTATAATTCTGTGTTATGTGTTATGTAACCTTTGGTTCTTTTATTAAAAGGTTCAGTTCAAGTTTCATTTAGGGGTGGTTCGCACTATTAACCTTTAATCGGGCAAAATACATCCAACAGTTCTATCTGTATCTATACGTTGCAAATTCTTTTTTTTATTGAGGTTGAAAAACCAATTAAAAATCGAACCTTTTTCCAAAATTAGTAACACATCACATTTTTATACCAAAATTCTATTTTTTCAAAGATTCCACATTAATTGTACTTTGTAGGAACGACTCAAGCAACACCCATCGTGTATGGCGAGGTAATGAGATGTTTTGTGTTTGTGTAGAATAATCATTAATTAATATTACTGTTATCAGAATAGATAGCGCAATTTATAGGAAAGGAACGCATAAAGTGATCAGTAGGTATAAATAATTGTTTTACTGTCAAAGTACTGTCTTAAAGTTGGCTAGTAGCTTATAGTAGAGTAAGAATAATCTTATTAGCCCTGTTTTGAAAAATCAGAAAAATATTAATTCTTCATAGTGGGTATGTATCAAAGTTCCAATCAGGGCAATAACCTGTCAAATAAATAACAACATTTGTTGATATGGAATTATTATTGCGCATGTAATTTACCACTTGCGTCAACAGTCCTGGCAATTTGTTACCTCCAAATGCACCTCCTGTATCTTGTGCCATATTTACAGTAATTATATATTTTTTTAAATTTTTACTGGTTTCTTGAATAGTCACGTTTACCTACCGATAATCTTTTATTGTTTTACCGTACCAAATTTGCACTTTATCATTCATTTGAAAGAGAAGACTATAATCTTTGCTACATTTTTTGGTGCTTTGTCCACTGTGCCTCTTAATATAGTGCTGCAAGTAACTTAAAATTCAAATATTTCAACAATGTCACCTTCAATCCCACCATCCGAGAATTATTTAAACAGCTTAAACAGAAGTAAATAAAACTAACCTTGGATTACAAGTCTTCACGTTGAAACCCTTAGCAGCTACACGGTGTTCATTTTTCGAGTGGGGATCTCGCTTATCTTAAGAGATAGAAACTTGGTTAAATTAGGGCAAAGTTGCGAATTTTCGTGCTGAATAATAATCTAAAAAGAAATTTATAATATCTTCAATAGTTTTGAAAATATGGCAAAAAATCGAAAATTTCTGATTTTCATTTTTAACTTTTTCATTGTAAACTAATTGTACTAGACATTTCTAATTAACACATTATTCGGATACTTTTTAATGGAGGTTTCAAATATGGCATCCTGTTTTTAATAACTTTCAAGATAACGGAGAAACACGTGGCAACTTTAGTTTTTTTTATGGGCACCATTTTGGATTTTAACATTTTGAGATTAGGTCTTTTTTTCTCTTTACAACGATATATCACACATGGTGGTTCAGTATCACATTTTTTCTAAAAATACAATTTTCATTTTATGCGAAGAGTGCTATGCAAAAACAAAACGTTCTTTTGTTGTGAACAAAATGTTGACCTATTTCAAGCAGTGTCATTTACGTTTGTGCTAGTTTTATTGCTAAAATATTATTTATTCTTATGTATTTTGTTCTATTTTGAATTATAATTTTCTTGCAAAACGAAGGTGCAATTCTGTTCATATGAAAATCGAAAACACATCTAGTTCCCTGATGCCAACGCTGCAACCGGACATATGCATCAAACTGTCAAACTTTTGTTCACAATAAAAGAACGTTTTGTTTTTCCAAAGCACTCTTCCCAAAAAATAAAAAATTGTATTTTAGGAAAAATGTGATACTGAACCACCATGTGTGATATATCGTCGTAAAGAGAAAAAAAGACGTAATCTTAAAATCTCAAAATTAAAAATGGCGCCCATAAGAAAAACTAAAGTTGCCACGTGTTTCTCTGTCATCTTAAAAGTTATTTAAACCGAGATGTCACATTCGAAATCTCCATTGAAAAGTGTTCGAATAATGTGTCAATTAGAAATGTCTAGCACGACTAAGTTTATCATGAAAAAATTAAAAACGAAAATCAGAAAGTTTCGTTTTTTTTGTGATATTTTCAGAACTATTGATGATATTTTAAATTTCTTTTCAGATGGTTATTCAGCAAGGAAATTCGCAACTTTGTCCCCATTTAACCAACTTTCTAGCTCTTAAGGTAAGCGAGATCCCCATAGTGGCACTCGAAAAATGGACACCGTGTATATAGGTACTGGATAATTAGGACATTTAACATCAGATTTCGATTGTTGTTATATATGGAAATTTATTTTGAAATGTGGTTTGGGGTGTTTAATAAATTGAACAGAAACTTCCAGTAAGCAGTTACACCAATTTGCGATTATAATTACGTATCTAACAATGAGACCGAATGAACTAAGATAATTGTTGAAATTATCGCGTGTTTTAGTTACAATTTCGCCACTTTAGGCGATTTAAATTTGATTTGATAATTTTGATCGGTAGGTACTACCACAGTACACTACATAAGTATGATGTAGACTAGAGCCATGCGTTTTCTAAATTTTTAATCAAAATTTATACACGAAGGCGTATGATCTTATACTGTCTGGGTGATAGCTCAAATTACATCTTTTTAATGGAGATATTGTACTGCATTTCTGAGTTCAGCAAAAAAAAACACTAACTTAGAGTCTGCAGTTGAGTAGTATTTATTAACGTCTTTGAAATTATTTGGGATTGGTAGTAACAAAAAGCATTAACCAGTAAACATTTCCTTTTTTTGCCGTCAAGAAGACATACAGGCCACATAAATAAGTGAGTAACTAGATTTGTCCAATAGATTATCATAATGGACGTACATCTACTTGGCGTTTGGGATTATGTTGTGATTTCTACAGTTTTACTTATATCATCCGGAATCGGGATTTATTGTCGCTTTACTGGCGGTAAACAAAGCACAGTTGGGGTAAGATGACCAAAAGGGAAAGTGTTCACCTTTTAATGTTGTTTTAGGAGTATTTGTTCGCCGATAGTAACATGCATGTTGTACCAGTTGCATTTTCCTTGATGGCATCGACGGTGTCTGCGATTTCACTTTTAGGAAATGCAAGTGAAATTTACACGTTTGGGCTGCAGTTCATTATATTGTTTTTTGGCTACGTAATCGTCGCGCCTATTGCATCTTACGTGTACTTGCCAATATTTTTCCAATTGCGGGTGACAAGTGTATATGAGGTAAGTTGGTATATTACTTAACCAGCTTTTCACAAAAGATGTTGGAGCACATCAACCACAAATAAACTTCTGTAGAAAGGTCATTTTTGGATTTGCTGTTGTATTCAGATTGTTACTTCAACTAATCCAGTATTTTGAATTTTGAACCTACACTACAAAGAACGTTTTAGTATTTGGGAAAGCGATACGGAACAATAGCAAGACTGATTGGTTCCCTTGCGTACAGTTTGCAAATGATTTTCTACTCAGGACTTGTGTTGTACGCCCCCGCACTTGCTCTAGAAGCGGTCACTGGATTGTCGAAAAACGTTGCAATTTTAAGCATTGGTCTGCTAATCACTTTTTCGTATCACTTTCAATAATAGATAACGTTTTAGGTTTGGTTTGCACTTTTTATTCGAGTATCGGCGGTATGAAAGCCGTGATTATAACCGACGTATTTCAGTCGTTACTTATGTTTGGAGCACTAGCTAGTATACCGATATTTGCAATACGGCAAAGTGGAAGTCTCGCAGAAATTTGGAGAGTTGCGAAGGAAGGGAACAGAACTGATTTGTTAAAGTAAGTTATACCACAGTAAACGCGATATAGGTAGATATAATTGCAGCTTTGAGATCGATCCCACAGTCCGACATTCTTGGTTTTCGCTCATAATTGGTGGAGGGATAACATTTCTATCGCAGAATTGCGTGAGTCAAACGCAAGTGCAAAGATATTTGACGGTGAAAGATTTGAAAAGAGCACGACAGGCACTCTGGTTGCAGTTTCCCATCATCGTAGGTCTCAATCTATGTACATCACTTTCCGGATTGGCCATATACGCGAGGTACTACGATTGCGATCCAGTTTCTAACGGAAGTATTACCTCTTCCGATCAGGTGACTTACACATTTGAAATTGTTAAGGGCTAATGGGCTTTCAGTTAATGCCCTATTACGTTGTTGACTCAACGGGACACATTCCTGGATTAAGTGGACTCTTTGTCGCCGGTATATTCAGCGGATCGTTATCTTCATTGTCATCGTCACTGAATTGTTTAGCAGCAGTCACTTTGGAAGATTACTTAAAAGTAAGCTAATTAAAAGTGGCAATCTCAAACGATGCGTTGTTGCAGCCCGTCTACCACAAACTCACCGGTTCTCACCCTACCGACAGTCAATTATCCTTCTACAGTAAAGCCATATCGTTTGGTGGTGGCATTATATGCATAGGTTTTGCGTTTCTAGCACAACTTTTAGGGGGAGTTCTACAAGCTGCTTTAACTGTAATTGGGATACTCGGGGGGCCACTTCTGGGGATATTTACTTTGGGTATGTGTACAATCAATGCTAATCAAAAGGTAGGTTTACTTAATGGTAAATGGTTCTTAATTTTAATCTTAAGGGTGCGATAATGGGGTTCTTCAGCGGGTTGACCGTTTGCCTTTGGGCTGCATTTGGTCGCCCAAGGCCCGGTCTTCCCAAACTGCCTGTGCGAGTAGATGCTTGCCATCAAATCACTGCTCAGCATAATGTATTACAAAATGAGAGTCGGTGAGTACTAAAATGGTCACGGAGACCTTCAATTTTGATTCCAGTGAATACTTTTGGTTATATCGCTTGTCTTACCTTTATAATGGTTTCATTGGTTTTATATGCACGTTGGTGGTAGGATTTATGGTAAGCTGGATAAGTAACAAATTCACCGGGTTAGCATTGGAGAATACCGATCCTGATTTATTCGTGCCATGCGTAGCTAGAAGAATAAAGGAAAGGGTCAAGTGTAACCAAATTAATGTAAGTGCTTTAAGCATTTCAAAGGACTAGGTACATATCTTTTTCGTTGCAGATGAGGAGCCTATAAATAATAATGGATTCGGTTGGATTATAATTTATTTTACCCAAAATCGTCCTGAAACCTTCATTTTTATGCCTACTTTATGTCGGGAAAGTGTTAGTTTTTATGACGGAGGCAGACCAGTGTACTCTTCCTGCCGCCTGTCACTTTACCTGCCGCACCTGTCACATTGCTAAATGTCTATAATGACTCCTGTCATCATTGACAGATTGACATTAATCAAAAGTTCTATATGAAAATTGAAATTTTATGTTAAAATACCATTTCGGGTAAAATTTAAAACAAAACTCGTCAGTAAAATGACATTACTTGACTCGAAAATTAATGTACTCGCCCTCAAAGGGCCTCGCACTTCAGTATTTCCTCGCCAGTAATGTGTCATTTTCTTGACTTTTATGTAAATAACTTTTAAATAGAATTTTAATTTCATATTTGATTTCCATAATTTTTTCTCGTTTCCTTCACTTCACCAAATTTTTCAAAATTTTAACACAAAATTATGAACAATCATGGGATTTCTTTGGGGTTCCCAAAACTGTCTCCGGGATTCCCTCAGATTTCTTTGATTCACGAGAGCTTCCTGAACTGGTTTGGTTCTTCTATTCCTGTACACCGATTCCTTACCACGATTTGATCGGCGGATTACTCAAACAATTAAATTAGCAGTCATTTTTAAGCATCACTAGCGGTTAGGTACCAAAAAAAAATCGAATTTGCTTGGTTGCTAAAAATCTTGTGTAACATGGGGAAAATGATTATTAAATTTCACTCCATTTCAAGGGGCGATAAAAAAAATTGCCAATCCTTAAAATCTTTTCAAAACTTAAAGAACATGCAATAAATAATGTTTTAAAGAGTAAAAAATCATTGCACGCATGAGCTCTTAGCTGCCCTCCATTGTTCAGCCCCGTAGCTAAAAAGCTTACGAAGGAGCGGCAAGCTTATAATTAGAGGGGGCAAAAGCGACATCTGAGTTATTTTATTAATAAAATAATGTAACGTAAATTTAAATACGTAGGTAGATTATATATTACAGCTAAATAACAATAAATTTATAACGGCCTTAAAATGGATTAATTATTTTTTTATCACTTACAATTTATAACATATAACACAACCGTGTCGAAGTTGGAACTGAACTGAACATATTACCCCATATATGGCTTTGTTTAATATTTAAGACTTTATTATTAATAATATAACCTTCTGTTTGAGCCATAAAAATTCTTTCATTCATTCAAATTACTATTAAGAAAGGCGGTGGTAATGTCTAATAATGTGATCTAGTTCTAAATTAACACTTACCTACCGCTATGGCAAAGATCATTCTTATAGTAGAGTTTCTAACAACTGGTGATCTAAATATAGTCTACTCCCAACTATCACGAGCAACTACAGGGTGTTTTTTTGGGAGCTTTAGTTAAACGTTTCTGGGAAAGTAAAATAGGTATGTTTTTGAAAATGTCATATATGTATGAAAATGTGTACTTAGGAGTTACTCTGAAGGCCGAATCGATGTAAAATATTTTCAAAATGGCCGCACTTTCGCAAACACCGGAAGTAGGTAGTAACTTAGTTATTTTCAATGGCAACCCCTATTTTTTATTGCATTTTTTCGATTCTACGTGAAATTTCAGTTCTTTTGATAACCACATGTCGAAATCTGGCATTTGTGGTTTTTAAGTTATTTTGACTTTATGAAAAAAAATGGCGGATGCAGATGGTACCTTGATAATTGATTACTTGAAAACGGTTATAGTCATGGCAACCCATTTTTATCAGTGCATAGAGAATGAACAGGGCTTTTTTTAGTGTACTTAAAAAAATCTTCCTATCAAATCGGTTTTAACACTAATCGCCATTGATATATTATGGTAGTATATCAAGCACGGGCAACGAGTTCGCAAAACCAATTATACACGCGTTTTTTATAGTTTTTCTTATTATATCTGCATTATTATTTAAAAATAAGAAAAATAAAATAATATTGAGGTTATAGTCGAATATATTTTTAATTAATTCGGCTGATTATTCATAATTCCATGATTGATATGGATCCGTCACTTGACGTTTGCTTATAAAGATTACCATCTTCGGAAAGAAAATTACTTTGGCCGAAGAAGATAATACACCGTCCATTCAGTGGCTTGTTGCAGAAGCAGAAATAATTGGTACCAAATGCAAAAGTCTATTATGAACGATATCAAAGTTTGGCGTGAATAAATAGGAAGCATCTTTCAAACCAAGTCTTAAATGCGTAGTATAATACTGGCACATATGAAGGAAATGTCAAAGGTATGTAAATATATTGGTGCATTCAGTCAAAACTTCAATCAATACTGCAATTAACAAGTGGAACACCTCTTCTAAACCACGTGCGTTTGTGAAAGCTTCCAACAAAGGATACGAGCCAAAGACATCTTTTGTATTTGCAGAAAGCGATCTGGAAGTATTTTTTACGTCTCATATTATGATAGTTTGATATGTTATATTTGAAGTAATGTTACTTAACCACCTTTAAGGCTCGGCGTGCTTTAATCGCATTTTTCGCACCCTCAGGCGATTCTGATGCAGATAACGGGCGATCAGAAATGAGCTGCTGTCGAGTTGCCTTTGGAAGTACGATTTCCCACGTAAACAAAAATTCCAAAGGTGACTCAACAGCAACTCATTTTTGATCGCATAGTATAATCAAAAAAATGCATATATATGAACTGAACACGCTAGCATTATAGGGCTAAACCATTTTTTCCTGGAAGATATACAGGGTGAGTTTTTTTTTTCATTTTAAGCATTAGGATCTCGGAAACCGTAAGACATAGAGATTCGGTTAAATGAGGAAAGAGTTGTCGTTTTAAGAGCTTATTCAAGATATGCTTTTGTTTTTTGAAAAAAATCCACAGTTTACTAGATATGAGCCAAAAAGAGATTTAGTGATTTTTCTTTTAAATGTTCTAGAATCGTTAGTATTAGAAATACAGAAATATGCAAAGAACAAAAATTGTAAATTTTGTTCCGCTTAATAAGATACATTTATTAGTATTTATTCTTCTTTTATAATTTTCGAGTTATAACGCAAACTTACATTTTTTTAATGGTAATCATAGTTGGCTGTGACATTTTTAAAAAGTGCATTTTTTTCTTTTTACAATGATACAAGGATCATTGTACTTACTTTGACAAATAAACACGATAAATTGGTAGAATTTGGTAGAAAATGAAGATAACATTGACCTGTCCAATTTTCGTCGTAAATGAAAGGTACCTATCTCACTAGATATTGTTTTCCATGGCCAACTCTATTTACTTACCTCTCAATAATACGCAAATTACTACAGGGCGTTTATTTGTTAAGGTACTTTTAGCAAGCCTTATATCGTTATAAAGAGAAAAATTTGTCCTTTTTAAAAATGTCAACGCCAACTCTGACTACCATAAAAAAAAATTAAAGTTTGTATTATAACTCAAAAATTGTAAAATCTAAAAAGAAATTAGTATTTTCATCATGTTAAGTTATGTTTGATGTATTTCTAATAATAACGATTCTACAAAAGTTAAATGAAAAATCACTAAATTTGTTTTTCGCTCATATCTAGTGAACTGTGGATTTTTTTCAAAAAACAAAAGCATACCTATCTTGAATAAGCTCTTAAAACGACAACTCTTTCCTCATTTAACCGAATCCGTATGTCTTATGGTTTACGAGATCCCAATGCTTAAAATGCAAGAAACTCACCCTGTATAAATAATATAATAATCAAAATATCCTGGTAATTAACCTAAAATCTATGAAATCGCCAGTGTTTCTTTATGTCATTTTCCATTATAAGAGAGATTAGATTTTTCTACAGAAAATTTTTGCACAATGATTCTAAGTAGGGTAAGTACCTATGCGCTGGTTTAATAATCAACAGCACACCTTTGGACTTGGTGATTTCATCGTAGTAATTTGCCAACAAAGAGAATTCTCTATGTAGGACGCGTGCCAAGATAACACCATAAGTAATTGAAAGCAAACATTTGGTCACCGATTGAGGTATAAGTACAGAGGTAGTAAATCGCAAACTGAACAGTGTATTCAAATTTCTCATCAGACATGGAAAGGCGTAAAGATACTACAAATTTGCTGAAGCAGTTGCGCTCTGTTATGAAAGAGAAGAAATATTTTACGGAGGTGTTACACGCATACCTCATACCCTCGGGCGATACGCAACGAAGGGCTTACGTTAGCGGTTTCACTGGAAGTGCAGGAAGTGCAGTTATCACGCTTGAAAATGCCTGCGTGTGGACCGACGGACGCTACTTTCTACAAGCAACGCAGGAAATGGATTCAAACTGGACACTAATGAAGGAAGGTTTAGCATCGACTCCTACTCAGGGTACGTTTCATTAAAGTCACTAAATATAGAAAGTACCGCAATCCATTAGGCTCGTGTGTTAGAGAGAGAACGCATGATTTTTGCCCAAAAATGGCGGAAATTACCAGATTCTAGTAACTTTAATGTTAGGGATTGTTCCACCTGTTTGGAGAAATCTGTATATATTTTTTCGTACTTCCGGGACTAAAGTAACAACTTCACTCCATTATGACAAGTACTGAAGTGTCACTTTTTGTCCCGCCGGGATTAAATTTAGACGAAAATCCCGGAAGGATGAAATTACTAACAAGGCAATTTCAGTAGGTTGTTCCACATTTTGTATGCGGTACTACTTCCTAAACGCATCGTACTGCTGCTCATATAGTTTTTTTGGATTCCGGTGGTATCAATTCTTTAACTACATACTTTGGCCGCTTTTTATCAATATCAAATACACCTTTGTCACCCACCACCAAAATTATGACACTCACTAGCAATGACAGTTTCCAAATTATTTTTGTTACCATGGCATAGGGATTGTCATACCAACGCAACGTTCCTATGGTAACTTGTTAAGCAGCGATTTTTTGAAAAAACGCGTTCTCTAACTCCATACATATTAAGTGTTTTGGTTTCGGAAGTACGAAAAATATCGTATATACCTTGCGACTGAAGTAGTGGTCTTAAGGTGGGTTCATAGCTCTCCGTTCATCCGTTGCGTTGGTCTGTCAAACGGATAATGCATTTTATTAAGGTTCATAGCAATCCGTCCACATTGTACATTTGCAACGTATAACCATAACCTAAATTTTATTTTGTACTGTACCCTCCGTGATTTTCAGTATGTAAAAATGGTACGAAAGTAAGAGCACATTGCTATCTGATTATTACCGTGAAGAACGAATAGGCGAACGGCTGTTAACGTACCAAACATAACCTCACTCTTGTTAAAAACGGAACAACGGAAACGTAAATGTTCAACTTCAACCAACTTTTCCGTCGTAAACGGACGACGTACGATTTAAAAATTTGCTGTCTTCTGATTGGCTAACGGACAAACGGAAACGTAAGAACGGAGAGCTATGAACCCACCTTTAATCCCTCAGGTAAATTATGGCCCTCCCTTCGGTCGGGCCATAAACTTCACCTTCGGGATTAAAAGTACTACTTCAGTCCCGCGGTATATAATATACTATTATAAAACATGACAGTACTATGAAGTTAGGTTATAAAAAATTACAGCTATTCAGATTTTATTTGTCAATTTTTTTAATTTGGCAGCAAATTTGCCCAAAAATTGCGGATGATTGCGGTACTTTCTATATCTAGTGACTTTACGTTTCATTTGGTTTGGTAGAGTACAATTGAACCATATTTTTAGGCGAATGGCTGATTAGCACCCTCCCTTCACGTTCCTACATCGGTGTTGACCCAGAGGTGATCGGTCAAAGTGAATGGACAAGGTTGAAGAATCAGCTCGATATTTACGACCACCGATTGGTTGCCGTCGAGACGAACCTAGTCGATTTGATATGGACCGATCGGCCACCGATTGTACGAAATCCAATCGTTCCTCTCGAACTCGAGTATACCGGCAGTACTATCGCCAACAAACTAAACGAGGTCTACGCCCGAATGGGGAGGACTAACGTGAAGATACTAATGCTAACTGCACTAGATGAGATCGCCTGGCTGTTGAATTTGAGAGGAAGCGATTTGGGGTACACGCCCGTTTTTCGTTCATTCGTAATGATTGTGGAGAATTCGGTAACTTTATTTATCCATCCCCAGCAAACAACCCCCGATCTTATGGCACATTTCAAAGTGGAAGCACCTGGAGCTGTGTTCGACATTCGCCCATACAGCGCAATTGCGTGCAGTGTGCGTCAGGCGATTGATGCCATACAGGGTGGTTTGGTTTGGTTCTCTAACGACGCCAAGTACTTTATAACCAGTCTCGTTCCGCCCAAAAGACTGAAGATGGGGGCCACGCCGTGCGCATTGTTAAAAACCGTGAAAAATAGCGTTGAGATCCACGGTATGCGAAATGCCCACATTAAAGATGCGGTAGCAGTCTGCAATTACTTCGCGTGGCTAGAGGAAGCCGTTCAAGAGCAAGTTGTAACGGAAATATCCGGTGCACACAAACTAACGCAGCTAAGGTCGGAACAAAGAGACTTCGTGTCGCTCAGCTTTAACACAATCAGCGCCGTGGGTGACCACGCCGCGATCATTCACTACGCCCCCAAGCCCGAAACCGACATCCCGATTACAATGGACGCGTTATACTTGTGCGATTCCGGCGCCCAGTTCAAAGATGGCACGACCGACATCACGCGTACCATTCATTTAGGCGCACCCACTGAGTTTGAGCGGGAATGCTTTACAAGGGTGTTAAAGGGCCAACTGAAACTTGCAAGGGCTGTGTTTCCGAAGAGCCTCAAGGGTGACCACTTGGATTCTTTTGCACGCGAGTTTTTATGGGAGCGCGGTTTGGACTACGCGCACGGTACCGGACACGGTGTTGGGTCCTATCTGAACGTGCACGAGGGTCCTATAGGAATAACCTCCAAACCAATGCCTGACGATCCCGGTTTGGTCGAAGGGATGATATTGTCAAACGAACCCGGATACTATCAAGATGGCAAGTTTGGCGTACGCATTGAAGATTTGGTATTGGTCGTCTCGATTCCGACACCGCATGCCAACGGGGAGTATCTGACATTTGAGACGCTAACGTTGGTGCCGAAGCAAACGAAGTTGATTAACGTTGATCTATTGACCGACCAAGAAATTCGACAGATAAACGACTTTCATAAAAAATGCCGGGATGTGATTGGCCCGCTTTTAGGTCCGCACGCTAAAAGTTGGCTTTGGAAGGAAACGCAGCCTCTGAACCCCAAATTATTTTAAATTTTAAATGCGTATCAATTTCATTTATGACATATCCTTGAAAGGAAATTATTGAGCAAACTAATCCCATTATTTATCGTTAGGTTAATTAGTCGTTAGCAACTTGGCAATAGATGTGTTAACCTTTGATCATGAAAAAATTGGAGTTCACATTCCAAACCACCTGAAAATCAATCTGCAACCTTTAGCCATCGTTTTTATAACAATTAATTATTAACAGCATATGTAATAAAAACAAATAAAGACGATCCACAACAAAACATTCCATGCCAGATTAACTTGGATACAAAGCTGACCGATTTAATAAATTCATCGTGCCTCATTGTTGATTCATGCAAAGCATAAAGACTGAAATGTATAAGTAACGTACTGTTCAAAAATTGGCACGTGCCATTCATTGATGACACTTGGATATTACAGTTTACTGACATTTACTGCACGTAGTTTACATCTACGTACGGTATGACCTGGGATTAAACAGACAAAACATGCCTTTTTCTGAAAACGAAGTTGTTTTTCATCGTTTCATTCGTTCTCTACCAAACAGGTAGTATCTTTTCGGGTAGTCACTCCAAGAGATTGCAAAGAACGAATCTGATATTTTAGTTTATCATTCAAGACAGGTAATGTCAAATTGACAGACGTCACTAAACACAGAAGTTCTCGTATATTCATTTCTATACGTAGATCCTCTCTGCCAAAACGATTTTTCAACGCTTCTATGGCTTTTGGATAATTTTCTGAAATCGGAGGAAAACTTGTACTCATTGTTAATGGGGTGGTACTGTTTTTGACAGGTTAGCTAGCGTTTGTAAGATAAGTGTGCAGCTTTGAATCTCAAACAGTAAAGGTTTATCAATGTTTTGCTTCTGTTCAAAGTTTTCAGTATAATCCGGTATACATACCACAAAGACCTACAAGATTACCCCAACATCCCCAACCAAACAAAAAATGTTTTTTAGAACTGATGATGGACGCACAAATTTTCACGAAACAAGCATTTCGAGAATAAGGAGCGTTGCGTTAAGTTGCAACCTCCAACAGTAATTTTAATTTGCTTCAAAACAATGCGCCCAAATGGCCTCAGCGCATATATCAGTTTAGCATTAAGTTGGACCACCGACAAAAAATGTTGACTTTCTTTGAGACGAAAGACGCACAACACTTGTGGAGTCAGCACAAAATGAGTCAAATATTTTGGAGATACCGTGCTAACTTAATTCACCTGCCGCAAGTAGAAAGGAATCTAGCATCCCGTCCACTTTTATGACGTCACACGTGCTGCGCTGTGATTGGCTGCGCCATTTTGTGACGGTAAATTTGAAGAATAAATTTGAATTTGTGCGGGACATTTAAATTTTTGAATTTCCGGATGTCGGCCATTATGTAGAGGTAAGTTTGAATTTGTGCAGGAGATTTGAATTTTGGAATTTCCGGATGTGAATCTATGACAAAAGGACGCGGATATTAGGACGCATGTAAAATTGGACGCACGGTAAATAATAACTCTTTCATCTACACTTGTTTTAATTAATTTTTTGTTTGGCATTTAAAAGCAGTATATTATACAAAGACACCGCAAAAATAATTAAAACAATTTTCCGAGTACGGCACCAGGCCACTATTAGAATATTTACGAGAAATTACGCACAGTTTCTAATTACAAATGACGTCGTTACCAAAATTAAATAATAAACAAAATATACCTAAATTTAAAAAAATCCAGACATCCGGAAATTCAAAAATTTAAATTTACCGCCACAAAATGGCGCAGCCAATCACAGCACACTACGTGTGACGTAAAAAAAGAAGGGGATAGCAGAAATTAGAAGTTGCATCAATTTCCGGGTTAACCGGAAGTTATGCAGAAAGTTTCAATATGCGATCGGATAGATCGTGATGTCTCATACAAAATCATATTTGATCACTTTTTTCGAATCTCACCAAATAAAAGAGGCATTGAGGTGACCATATTATCTCGAACACACTGTATATGAAAAATCGTAAGTATAAAATAAGTTAAAACAATATGTATGGAAAGTTAGACAAAACGAAAGCGTAAAGACTGAAATGTATAAGTAACGTACTGTTCAAAAATTGGCACGTGTCATTCATTGATGACACTTGGATATTACAGTTTTCTGACATTTACTGCACGTAGTTTACATCTACGTACGGTATGACCTGGGATTAAACAGACAAAACATGCCTTTTTCTGAAAACGAAGTTGTTTTTCATCGTTTCATTCGTTCTCTACCAAACAGGTAGTATCTTTTCGGGTAGTCACTCCAAGAGATTGCAAAGAACGAATCTGACATTTTAGTTTATCATTCAAGACAGGTAATGTCAAATTGACAGACGTCACTATCCACAGAAGTTCTCGTATTATATTTCTATAAGTAGATCCTCTCTGCCAAAAGGAAGGCTTTCGGATAATTTTCTGAAATTGGATGAAAACTTTCAATAACTCCACGTGCCCGAGATGCCGGTTCTGTAGATTCAATGCTGCTTTCAATTGGAATGAAGGTTTCTGGTCTCTTATTAGTCGCACATTTTTGTGTAGGATACACGCAAAGTTAACCGTGCCTTTTCTATGATCAACCTCGAAAAGCTAAGAAATACTTCTTAGGGGTCCTGTCACGGTCGCCAAATTTAACTTTTATAAATTAAAAAGGCAATTTTTTATAAATCTGAGAAATATTTTTCCGTCTGTACAGTCCTATAGTTATTTATCCTTTTATCGCAACACCTCCAGATGTCGGCCATTTTGTAGAGATAAGTTGGAATTTGTGCGAATTTTTGAATTTCTGGATGTCGGCCATTTTGTGCGATAGATTTGAATTCTTGAATATCTGATTGTGGCGTCACCTAGTGGGGATTTGTTGGTACAAGAATCGGAAATATAGTTTCCTGTAATTAGCATCTAGTGACTGAGTTATGAAATAGCGTTGTGGTGTGAAATTCAAAAATAAACCTACAGGGAGTTGCGAAAGATGTATACATGGTGAAATTTAAATATACAGGTTTTAAGGATAGTTATATGTCTTTGTACCGGTGCCAATAGGTCGTTAACTGGTCGGCCATTTTGTTCCGATAAGACCAAATTGAATCGTGTGTGTCGGTATATGTGAAATTAAATATACAGAGTGTAATGATAGTTATACATAGGGGCGTACCCCAATTATGAAACCAGACGAACAGAAAATCCAAGTACTTACACAAAAATTTGACGAGTGTTTCAAACACTTTCCTAAACTTTTAAAACCTTGATGGCGGCAAAGGTATTTAAGTAATGTCTATTCGTGTAGTATCTTAGTGTTATCAACGTGTTATTGTTATTGTTTCAGATTGGCTAAGGTATATAAAATTATCTACGCCATTAATTAATTGTCACTTTGATCAATTGAAAATGCTTCGTTGCCGTACCAATAACTATTTCGCATTTCCAAGATTAATTTGAGCTGTTAGTGGCTTTATCATTCCACCGTGGTTTACTATCGCGAGGATGAATACAAGAAGCCTAAGAGACGTACATCACTCTAGATATTTATCAAAGGAACAATAATGTATCACAGTCGATAATGAATTTGTAATTAAAGAACTTATTTTTTCTTTGGTCATCTAAAAATATTTTTTCTTGTTCTTTTATATTTTTGTCTTGAAATTGGATTATTATTGTTGTTCAAAAATTCAAATTCTTCGCTTCTTGTTTGGGAGAACATGATATTATTCAGATGAGGATAGTTCAAATTAAATAAAATTAAGAAACTTCTAACAAAAGATTCAAAAGGAAAATATTGCATAGGTATACATTACTGTTTTCAAAATAGGTAATAATTAATAACTGCAAACATAATTAAGAATGTAGTTACTATGTAAAAGCGAAGCTCATTGACAAACGATTTAACTTTGGAGTTAATTGTAATTATGAATCATTAGTAGATGCTAATTACAGAAAACTATATTTCCGATTCTTGTAACACCAACAAATCCCCACTGGGTGACGCCACAATCAGAAATTCAAAAATTCAAGTCTACCGCACAAATTCTAAGTTTACCGCAGTTAAAGGCAGACATCCAGAAATTTAAAAAGCTCCCGCACTAATTCAAATTTACCGCTACAAAATAGCAGACATCCGGAAATTCAAAAATTTTAATTTACCGCCACAAAATAGCGCAGCCAATCACAGCACACTAAGCGTAGCGTCATAAAAAGTGGAGGGGATAGCAGATTCCTTTCTGCTGCCGGATTTTTGAAAAAAACATGTTTTGGACTATTTTTTTCAAATACCATTTATTAACACCAGAAGACCCAAGCTATGTTACCTCTCTATGGACCCCCACCCAGAGCTCGATTGACCGTATACGTATTTTAACTGAATGTTGTGTTCCCGATCGTGTTTACTACATTATATTGAAGTTCGCGTTCGCTAATTATCGTTGTTACATACATGTTTGTCATTTCTTAAAATTTATTTATTATTTTTCATATATGGTGTGTTCGAGATAAGATGGGCACCTCAATATTTCTTTTAATTGGCGAGATACGAAAAATTTGCCAAATATAATTTTGATTATCCGATCGCGTATGCTTCACCTCTGATTTGGCCGGAATTTGGGGGCAAGTTTTCTTTTGCAATTAATGCAATGTCTACCTATGTTTTTGAGATATTTGAAAAGAACCACCACGCATCCTGACAGCACACGGCATGCTAGATTTCATAAGTTTTCCAAATATTGAATCACAAATGTCTCCATTTTTTTTTGTATATATGAACTATACGCCTATTTGATGGTGTTGTGCAGCGTTGCTCTCAAAGATCTTAAAAAACATAGGGATTGCATTTCAAAATTAGAAGTTGCATTGTTTAACCGGAAGTTATGCAGGAAGTTTCAATATGCGATCGGATAGATCGTGATATCGCATGCAAAATTATATTTCATTTTTTTGAATTTCCCCAAATAAAAGAGATATTGAGGTGAGTCTCTTATGTCGAACACACTGTATATGAAAAATCGTAAGTATTAAAGAAGTTAAAACAATCGGTATGGGAAGGAAGTTGACACGGAAATATGGAACGCCGTTTTAGTATTTATACCAACATTGTATCATGTATCATTTTAAATAACAGCCAATCTTATGTCTGTAAATTTTTCGTTTGTTATTTTTATCTTACGTATTAAGAGATTGATTAAAAAAATGTTGATTAATAAAGATGATACATGAATTAAAATGTTTGTTGATAATTATAATTAGGCGCTAGTATACACGTAGTCAAATAGACTAAACTGTAGTTCCTGAAACTTCCGCACAATCAGAGATACGAATTAAAATTATCAACAATCATTTTAATTAATGTAACATTTTAATTCAACAATCACTTTAAATAATTCTTGCCGATTTTAACAGCATGAATTCATATGATTGTTGAATTAAAATGTTCTCTGAAAATATTTGTACAATTTTATTCCAAAATTTTACAATGTGCCATTATAAATAACAGTCAATCGTATGCCTCTACTTTTTACGTTTGTTGTTATTGTCTTACGTATTAAATATGATTGTTTAAAAAATGTTACTTAATAAAAATGTGAAATGAATTATATTGTTATATTGAATGAGTGTATATGAAACTGTATTTCAACAAACAATTAATAACAAACAATTAAATTGAATTGCAAGAAATACTTCGATTAATAAAACGATTTTGTCCAACAAACATAAAAATTCATTCATTTTAAATGTGGAATTAAAATTATCAACAAACATTTTAATTCAACAATCATTTTAAATAATGCTTTCCGATTTTAACAGCACGAATTAATATGATTGTTGAATTAAAATGATTGTTCATAATTTTAATCCCACATTTAATATGAATAAATTTTTATGTTTGTTGAATTAGTTCTAGTTAGTTATATTACTGTTCGTTTATGTATTCGTTTGTTGATTTGTATTGTTAAACTTTCGTTATACACATTGCTATATAATTCATACATCATTTCAATTAAGGGAAGTTTTTTAAACAAACATATTTAATGTTTCACATAAAAACAACAAACATAATAAATCGGGAAATAAACTTAACTGTTGTTTATAATGTTACATTGTAAACTTTCGTAATAAAAAGTAAAACGGCGTTCCATACGGAAAAGAGGTACGCTACCGTGTACTTTGAAAAGGGGTGGACGTGCTGGGTTACTTTTTTGTTCATAATCAACCACAAATAAGTGGCACAAAACATTTCGTTTGTGCTTCCATTAACGTGCTAACTTCACGCACCCCGGTGGGATAGAAATTTTCCTTAAAAGCAAAGGTCCCGAGGGATTGCAAGTTTAATTCACGGCCAGTAGTGCAATAATCATTGGCCTATTTAACCGAATTTTAATTAATCCATAACTTATATTTAATTCCCCAGTCGACCTTAATCTTACTTTCGCAATTTGGAAAAACCGATTTCGCATATAAAAGATGACTAAAGTTGCGTAGACCTGTGAACCAATTTTTTTTTTAACTCCTTCCAAAAATTATTCTACTTAGCTAATTAAATAATCGAGCAGCACACTTTCTAATTATTGCTGGTTGTGATAGCGCACCGTGTCAAACAGGCTCACCAAGTACGAGGCTTACTCAAAGACCTTCTCTTTGAAATGACTGTGAGCTGTACAATTTTGACCTGCATTCAAGACGGGAAATAACCAAATTACTAGACGACGTTTTTCGAATAAAATTGTTATTCCCGGAAAGAATGCGTTTCGAACACATGGCGTTGCGGTGACACGCAATTGATCCCAATCATCTGCATTATTAACTACTCCTATTTAATTAATAACACAAGAGCGAGATGGATTTAAAGTGGCGGTCTGCGAAGGCTGGCAGTAAAACGAAATAAGCGGATATCGACAGGTATCGTTGGTTTAATCCAGTTCAATCCAGCATCACATGGGTTTCATCCAGTTTTGCAGTTTTCTTACGAACGTCGTTTGGAAAAAAGTTTAGGCGACTCGTTATGCAAATTTTAATTACAGTTACTTGCGATTTATCTGAAATTTTTTTAAGTACCACGTTTAATTAATGATATTACTGCCCACGTTTCGTTTAATTTAACACATCACTCTCGTTCTTTTAATATGCCCGCATAAAAAAGCGACAAACTCATCAAGAAATGTTGTAAACAAAAAACAAATTCTTTTTTATTGATTGAATAATGGAGCTTTTCCGAGAAAATGGTTTGCAATTTTAAAAAAAATGTCGTTATTTGCATTCTACATATCAGTCGAATGCAAATTAAAATTTCTGCTTGTTGGGTTTACTGCCTTTAACTGTACTACTGGTCCATGCATGGAATGTGCGAAAGCCATTAAGCTTGTGTAATAATTTAATTTAAACGTAATCCGAAATTAAAATTGGACATACCAAGCGCAGGCAGGCGCAATATCGATAGGAATATAAACAATACATACAAAACAAGATAAGGCGCATTTGTTTAACCGAAACAGCTTTTGTTTTGACATCACCAATAGAATTATTTCGTGCAGACGTCTCAATCGCCCTTTGTGAGTACCCTCTTCCGACAATCCTTTCTTGAAGTATAAGGGAATATACCCCATCACGATAAGAGGTCGAGGAGGAGGGCTATGGTTGGTAGAAATTAATTCCTTTCGTTGAGACCTTTCATTAGAGTACCATGAAGGATAAAACTAGTTCCACTCCCCCCCCCCTCCCCCTTCGTACTTTGATAGAGGACAGAAAGAAGGGCAGTAGTGGGTAGAAAACGGTTCCTTTGTTGAGACGTTTAATTAGAATACAATGAGAGATCAAATTAATTTTTACCCCCCCCCCTTTCTAAAGTTTAACTTGGCACCGATAAAAGCATGCGTATGCAAAATCTGTTATGTTATGTACGTTTTACTTTCAAAAACAGCATCTCAGGAAATAATTCGTGGGGGGAGGCCCCCCTTTTAGACAGCAAAATTTGATGATCGTCTGACACACCTTCAAGGTATAGGCTGTCTACTGCAAAAAAAATCCAACACTCTAGAACCATTCCCCTAGAAGTAGTTCAAAACGGCAGAAGTGGGTCTGGACGGACAAAACGCAAACAATAGCACAGTTTGTTTTAATTCTTAAAAAAATGCACTAAAACCCTTTTTTGCAAATGTCAACCATAGATAGTTGCGCAAAATTATTTCTGAATATACCAGGTGTCCCATTTTTCGGTGTCAATAGACAATTCGTCTTTTTAATGGAACACCCAGTATATTTTTAGTTCTTTCGATGTCATTTTTAACCTCTGCATGGAGCACTTTTTGGTTTTTTGTCAACTTTACAAAATTATTACTTATAAATTTCCAAGGGGCCATTATGACGTACAGGCCAGGTGGCAATCGCCACCCGCCTCCGCGGGCCAGTCCGCCCCTGTTTCTAGTCCATAACTTTTGATTGAGACGTCCGATCGAAAAAGTACGAATTGTTTTAGATTCTACGCACCAAAATTAATAAGAAAAAGTGTTTTCCCGAGAAATTTTGGTGCAGTCGATTTTTGGTAAAAAAAGGAATTAAGGTTATACACTGCCTTTTTTTAAGCCCCGAAAAAAAAATTGTCTCAGATCGACCCGGAAAAAAAATTTTCTTATAGAATGTGGCCTGTAGAATCCATAATTTCAAACAGTTCCAAGATTGGGCTATTAGTTCAAAAGTTACAGCCCTTTGAATTTTCTTTCGAAATTGGTTTCTAGTCCATAACTTTTGATTGAGAAGTCCGATCGAAAAAGTACGAATTGTTTTAGATTCTGCGCACCAAACTTAATAAGAAAAAGTGTTTTCCCGAGAAATTTTGGTGCAGTCGATTTTTGGTAAAAAAGGAAATTGTCTCAGATCGTCCGGGAAAGAACATTTTCTTATAGACTGTGGCCTGTAGAATCCATAATTTCAAACAGTTCCAAGATTGGGCTACTAATTCAAAAGTTAGAGCCCTTTGAATTTTCTTTCGAAATTGGTTTCTAGTCAGGGGCGGGCCAGGTGGAATTGCATAGGTTACGGGCCATTAAAGTATTAGTGTAGCAATGAAGGTGGCGGGGGGGTAGCTCTGCGGTGCACCACAAAAACATTTTTTGCTTCATTTTAAGGTACTCCTTTTTCGGAAATCAATTACCTTTAAATTGCAGCTGATAATTAAAAGTAACAAAATATACAATCCACACGAGGTGCGTCGCCTATCATTGTATTTCAGCACTTTCATGCTACGACAAAAAATGATAAATTCATTGTAAAACACTTCAATTAAAACAGAATTTTTTTACAACCTAATATCAACCCCAATTAGAGAAACGTGTTAATAATTTATTAATAGTGCAAGAAACTAAATACAGCACATACTTATAAATTTCCAACGGGCCATTATGACGTACAGGCCAGGTGGCAATCGCCACCCGCCCCCCCCGGGCCAGTCCGCCCCAGAATTGATTTGCTGCAAGTATACTCCTTATTTCGTAGTAAAATAAGATTGTTTAAAAAAGACTAGTTCTATTTTTAGAAATTCACCTTTTTAATTAATCTTATTTTAGTACCAAATAGGGACACTTGCAGCAAATCATAAATTTATGGAATTTGCATACTTTTTGGCATTCTTTTGTTTTTTATTATCACGGCCTACTCCTAAACATGTAATTAATTAATGTGTAACTACCTTTGTGAAAAATAATGAATAATCTAAAAACTATGGGGTTTAGGCACAGGACAGCCCTTATAAAAATTGAAGAGCACACAAAAGACTATCGAATAGAGAAATAGTGATACTTAAAAAAAAATAGTTATGGCACTTTGAAATTTGGAAATCTTACTATTTTCTTGTGAACACTCTGTATCACATTCTCTGTATCACTATATCCAACTTTCTCATTTCCAAAGTGTTTCTTTTTATTCAAATTAACATTATTGATCAAATGTATTTCTTAACTTATAAATCAAGATCGCTACGACTTATCAAAGTGGGGCTTGCTTATGAGCAAATATTCGGAAAAAAATTAGTAATTTGGTAACATGGACAAAAAACCATGAAAAGGTTTCCATTAAAAAATGATATCGAAACAACTAAAAATATACCGAGTGTTCCATTTAAAAAAATCAGTTGTTTATTGACACCCTGTACATTCAAAAATAATTTCTGTACATGCGCAACCATCATTCTGTGGTTGACATTTGCACAAAAGGTTTTTTGATATTTTTTACAAGGTATGAGCTAGGAAAAACCATCGCACTGTTGCAGGGCCCTGTTATAAAGATTTGAAAAAGTTTAAAGAACGCTGGTCCAGAATCCTGTCCGAGCTACTCGAGATACGGAAAACCGTCAAGCCTTTTCACCTCTCTCCATTATCAAGAAGAGACAAAATAATCATTCGAAGACTTCGAATTGGACACACAAATCTCCTCCTCTATGCCATCACTGCAAAAGTGTATTATTCGCCAAACACCTTCTAACGGAATGCCAGCTCTACTCATGCAAAAGAGCCCAACTTATTATTCATAACTGTATTATTGTATGGAAGTCGAAAGCCAAAATTTTCCGCATTTGCTTGATTGATTTTAGCTTTAAGCACTTAAAATAAAATTGATTTCAAACTTAAGGGTTATAATCCACATAGAAATACCTTCAAAATAAGGTATCACTCGACCCTCCATTCGATTTAAAATTTTGGGGGCGATTGTCACCCCCGCGATGGCTTCGCCCTCAAGGGGGCGAAGCTAGCAAAAGAATCAAAAATTGACGGGTCCGAGGATTTTTTCGTAAATGTTTTGAGGTCACTAAAATAGGCTGACGAGACATACTGGGAATATTTGAATTTTTTAAGTACAAAATCAGGTGGGTTATTTATGAAATATGCAAAAAGTTGGTTCGTTTCATTTAAATCTGTGTCTCAGTGTTGGTTTTCCTTATTTCCTAATTTAAATTATGTTAATCCGTAATTATTGTTTAAATATTATCACTTTTTTTCATTTTAGATACGGCGTTAGAAGAGAGACTGTTTGCTATAAGGATTTTTATCAGGAGAAAATTAATTAACGCACGTGTTTTATCGCCGTTAATAGGACATGGAGATATTAGAAGAATTGTGCCTTTTATCTCGGCAGAAGTGGGGACATTTTGATGCGTCCCGCGATTTATTTGAAAATTCATAAAGAAGGACCAAACAACAAAAAATAAAAAACTTCAAACCGCTTAAAACTTGGAAACACTTCCTCTCGGTAATCACTAAAGGGTTTTTTTGCCATATTTTAACTAAAGGTGGCATCTTTCCTTGTAAGCTCAGTAATTTTTCACATTACCCTTGTATATCGTAATGTCACGCTTAATTTTGACAAATGTTAATGAGAATGAGGTGTGACGGTTCCAATTTGAAATGCAGCAGTTTTAATCAAAATTTTATGTTAACATGCGTAAAATTCGCGCTCATGGACCAGCAAGGCAACCTCAGTGTAAATTTTGGGGAAAATCCAAAAATTTCGGATAGCAACTGAAAGGTATGTGCTAAAACTGTGTGTTTAACGCTTTGGAATGCTTCATAAATTGCTTGCTCGTTTGCATTTTTAAAGAAAGGCGAAAGGAAATTTTCCATTGGTGGAAAAAGTCCTCCACAAAATTGCTTGTCCGTGCTAAAACTTGCGAATGAGAGTGAAATTCTTTACAGAAGTTTCTGTGAATCATAGATTTTTACCATTGATTGACAAACCGTAATTTATGCAACAACAAACGTTTAAACATTTTACATTTATAAAACAAACAAGAGCTCTATTTGGCAAATTCTCTTTGGATGTTTGTCCCTCCTTCAAATGTTGTTAATGAATACTTTAGATTCTGCAAAGTGAGGCTTTTAGATGTAGAGATCCACAAGTGTAGAGATCATCGTATCTTATTTGGTATTATGCGGTGCAGTTAATTGCTGGCCCGCAGAATGACAGAAAACAATAAGTAGAGTTGAGTTAATGCATTGTTTTTGGCGTAATGGTAATAGTCGACTGTAGATGTTCCCGGCTTCCCGGATTTCCGACGGAGTAAATCTGTTTCAGAGTTTAATTTTACCTATATGATGTCGTTGCAGTGCGTTTGTATTATGATCATAAAGGTCGATCCGTATATTGTTAGGAAAACTAGATTTATAACACTGTGTGTGCAGTACCCAATGATATACCAATAGTAATGTGTAGTCCCTTGGAATTAGAAATGTGTAGTGCCTACTTTTCGACATAGGATCCAATCGGTGAGGTTTTTTTTTTTAAATTAGGGTGTTTAAATGTAGTTGGAATTTCCGAAAGTGTTTTACTACATCAGAAACCTTCGCGAGCATACGTAATTGACATGTTTAGTTTTCTAAAAAAAATCCGTTTACAAGAAATACTTTCCTGGTATAAAAATTATTTTAAAAAAAAACGAGTTTCTTCAAAACGTAACTTTTCGGCACGGAAGCATTTTGTTGAGACCCAGTACTTTCCCTTTATTATATTTTCCTCTCACGCATCCCTTCGCTTTTTATTTATCGAAGTATCTACTCCACAACTAAGAGATTGACATCTGCATATATGCAGTCCAATATAATCGATGGGTTTGTCTTTACCAAAAGGCGCTACTGTTAAAATTTCGAGAAGATTGGGTAATAAGAACTGTTACAATATGAAAATTGAAATTTAAAACTTGTAGCCTATTTAAATTCGGCAATGAAAGTTGATACCCTTACAATGTAATAGTTTACACAGCAAATCTTTGAGGGATAATGAGTATTACTCGCTCATGGAGCATAAGTCCTCCAAATTTGAAAATTGCTTTTCATATTTTGTCATGCAAGATTTTAAACAATTATTTTAATTATTATACCAACTGCAAAAATGTTAATCATTTCAAAAGCATGTTACGTACAGAACTTCTAATTCCCCCCAGAGAAGCAAATGTCAATAGGGCGATTTAATCTTTTGTTTTTAATTTTCTTGATCTTACTTCTGTATTATTGTTGCGCGTACGTATTATTTTTGTTTTCTTTATATGAATTCACGTCGCTTAATGTACCGATGGTAGGAGTGAAAAACGGCCTTTGGCCGATCTCCCACCAGCAATTTTTTAAATTTGAAATTGTTATTTATTTACTTAATAAAGAAACATTATTATTATTATTTGGATTGGAGATATCCAACCCGGTCAAAAAGTTTTCGATTTATAAAATAAAAGATAGATGTAAGAATTAATTTTGGTGAAGATATTAAAGACTTACCTTTCTAGGTGTAGAGACTTGCATCACGCCAGGTACGGTATTTACCTGCAATTAAAGACATTTGTTAGAATCAATTCATTTGTTAGTGAATCAAAAGTTTCAAATAAAAAAAATACATTTTATTAACTTTCGCCCACAAGAAACCCAAGAAATCGATCAAGTTTTATCGTGGGTTTTTTAAACGAGAATTACGTTTCGAATAAAAAAATTTAAAAAAACTTTAAAAAACGGTTTTTTGTTTTTGCCCATTCAGTACTTTTCCATGGAATTGCTGAGGGGGAAGGGGAAATGTTTTTTAAATGGCAGTGCACCTTTTTATTAGGTTCATTTGATAAAGATATTTTTCTTATTTCCATGCTTAGTACACTAATAGAATAAAAATTTTCAAAAAAAAAGTATTATTATACACATCAATAGCATTAATCTAGATATCCTATATCAAAATAAAACAAATGAACGTGTACGTTTCTTATTAAATCTCGAAGACAAAATGAAATTTGCAATAAAATGGTAACAAACGTACACATTTAATTGTTTTATTTTAATGTAGGACATCTAGATTAATGTTTTGATGTGATTAAACGTTTTTTTTAATTTGCTTGTATTAGGGTACTAACATGTTACATCGTCGAAAAGAGAAAAAAATCACATGAGCCCAATGAAAATATGCACTGCCATTTAAAAAAATTCAATAAATTGTTTTTCGTTACTAATTTATTTTCTGAAATAAAAACAACTGAATGCTGCCTTATTATGGAAAATATCATATAGAAAAATTTTGTATACATTCGATATTTACCGAGATATACACTATATTCCATACATAATGGGCATCCTGTATATCCTATTTGCATTTTGTTCCTTGATTGGCCTGCCGGCAAACATAAAGCACGCTCAGTTTTAGCGATCATTTTGGATCGAAGATACACAGAATCTTGATCTAAATTCCAATTTGAGAGAGGAAACAGTATACATGCTATGATAGATACAAAAATTGACTGATAGCAGCCATGACTACTACTTTACGGAAATACACGTTTTGAAGCATCAGAAATCCGAATCAAACAAAATGTCGGTCCGTCTGTCGGTCCATCTGTACTCTCATTGGAAGAGCTGAACAGCTTTTGAGTAGAATCTCGCATGGGCAAAGTTTTTTTTATATCTTCTGACGTTAAGTTTCATTTACATTTAAACTAAAGTTTACATCTTATCGTATTACATTTATTATCATTTTGGTTAAAAACAAATTTGGATGGACTAACATTTTCGGTTTACTTTTGTAACCGGTTCAATATTATACAGGGTGTTCCTACATATGATGTCAAATATACGGAAGGGGCTAATTTTTTGGGATATTTTAAAACTAAAAATTAATATAAACATTTGAAATATTGGTTTACGCTAACCCTAAACTTTTTGGTCTCTTGTAACATTTTCGTATCTGTGGCCGTACTCGACGAAAAAAAAATAAAAATGTTTAGTGACATTTCTAGTGACTTTTCTAGTTTAGTCCCTGAATTTATTTGGATATTATCTTGCTTTTATTAGTTTTGACAGTTGGCGTGGAAAATTGTAACTTGTGTTTGCATACGTTTATAAATTATAGGTTTAAATTGTAAAGTGTACGGTAGAACTATAACCCCCCTATATATTGGTAACGAAGCGCTTAGGGAGGTATGTTATAAGAACTTTTACTTATAAAATGAACCAAAGAAAGTTCCTTCCATTTTTACATCATATTTAGGAACACCCTGCATAGTAATACTAGTAAATCAAATTACCCATAGAGTGTTCATTTCATCGCACATTTTTCCTCGAGTTTTTCCTTTAAGGACCTCTGCTGTCGCTCTAAATTTATTTCGTTTTTTTACCATTGAACCACCAGAAAGAGAGCATTAATGATACCAATTCGAATGTATGTGGCCTAGTTTATCAAGTACTTAAAAAGAAAAAATTTGAAAAAGCTGTCTCTAAACTATTAAGTCAGAGACCAGCTTAGTCTGAACTTGTAGGTAGCCTAATATAGTTTAGTGATATACAGGGTGATATTGGGCGGTAGACACACAAGCATTTTTCCAATTAAACCGAGGGTCCAACGTGTTTTGTTTGGAAGCCACCCTTAATAAAGTGCTGAAATTTGCATTTTTTTCCTCAACTCGTTACTAAGAGTGGCACGTCTTTGAATAAGTTTTGGAGTATGGCCTGTTTGATTTTACAAACATTTTCTTAAAATTCCTACCACGAAATGGCGCACCCCTAAAACTTTCTAATTTCCACCAAATTTGGTACGTATCTGGTATAAAAATTAATTTTATCTCTCATTGTATTCTAATTAAAGGTCTCAACGAAAGGAACCGTTTTCTACCAACTACTGCCCTTCTTTCTGTCCTCTTATCAAAATTGGGAGGGGGGTGGAGGGGAGGGTGGGGTGGAACTAGTTTTATCCTTCATGGTACTCTAATGAAAGGTCTCAACGAAAGAAATTAATTTCTACCAACCATAGCCCTCCTCCTCGACCTCTTATCGTGATCGGGTACTCACAAAGCACGATTGAGACGTCTGCAAGAAATATATCCATTGGTGATGTCAAAACAAAAGCTATTTCGGTTTAAAAAATGCGCTTTATGTGCACGAAGGATCCACGAGACCTTTTGAAGTTTGAAGTTAGTGTTCAACGTATGTTATTGCGCTATGGCGAGTTCTACCTGGGACACACGGTATTCAGTTGTTTTTATTTTAGAAAACAAATGAATAACGAAAAACAATTGAATTCTTTTACCCCTTCATTAGGCTCATTCTTGGGTTCATTTGATAGAGATTTTTTTTCTCTTTTCGATGACGTAACATGTTAATGCCCTTATATAAGGAAATTTTTCAGAAAAATTAAAACACTCTTTGTTAAGTATTTACACCAACAACATTAATCTAGATATCCTACATCAAAATAAAACAAATGAACGTGTACGTTTCTTATTAAACCTTGGAGACAAAACTAAATTAGCAATAAAATAGTTTTCCTTGGAATAAGTGTTCAAAACGAGGTTCAAAATGTTTGCCATCATTATCTGCAAGGCGGTGGCCTACCCTTAAGCCTAACCCATCATAAAAAGCTTGAAATAAATGACTGAGGATTCCGAGAAAAATTTCTGCAGTAATTATTGCTAACTTAGTTTTGTCTCCAAGGTTTAATAAGAAACGTACATGTTCATTTGTTCTATTTTGATGTAGGATATCTAGATTTATGTTATTGATATAATTAGGTACTAATATAGTTTTTTTTTAAATTATTATATAAGGGTGCTAACATGTGAGTCATCGAAAAGAATCAAATGAGTCTAATGCAGGGGCATTTCATTATTTAAAAAATTCAATTGTTTTTCGTTATTCATTTGTTTGTTAAAATAAAAACAATTGAATGCTGCCTTATTATGGCAAATAAAATCTTAAACAATTTTTATATAGAAAAATTTTTCATACAGTAATTTACCGAGATATTCCATATATTGAAAATGTTCTTTCATGATAACCATCTCTACTGTACTATAGTGGATAATTATAAATATTCTACTCTTCCAGTTTCAAAAAAAATGTCTTCTTGTTTTTTATTAATTAAGGGCAATACAAAAAAGTCATTCTTTGTGTTATCTCATCTTTTAGCTACGTCACTTTTTATATGTTTATACCAATAACTAGTTTACGGCGCATTTCAGCGCATACCTGAGAGTACAATTTCGTATGTTAAAAAAAGTAATTTTTAAAAACGTTAAGTTGGCCCCCCCACTTTTTGAAAATTTGTCACGGCTTAACCGTAATGGCGCTAGCTTTAATTCAAGTGGCGCAATTGAGCGCATAACCAAATGTATCAGGTGACCTAGTTACAAAGGACAAAATACGTACTGGGGGGGGGGGCTACGTTCACTTGCCCCCCCCCATGTTTTTTCGGATTTCTAGAAAACGATAATTTACAGCTTTATTTCGTGAAATTGATTTGCGATTCACCCTGACTACCAAAATGTGAGCTGGCACAAACGTTTTATATTCACGATTGCCTTCGCCGTAATACCAGCAAAGCGTTGAGACTGATTTTGTCCGAAATCCTCATGAAACCTACATGTGCAGGCCTGCTTTATGTCAAGAAATTTTAGCTTTTACCTAACTACTTTTACTGTCGCCCCTGTCAAAACTGACAGATGAATATCAATAAAAAGTTCTATATTATGATCGATGAAATTTTATACTAAAAAGGCAATTTCGGAAAAATGTACTACATATATACTCGGCAATAAAATGACATTACTTGACTCGGAAATTAAAGTACTCGGTCCCAAAGTGGCCTCGTACTTCAACATTTCCTCGCAAGTAATGTATCATTTTCCTGACTTTTATGTAAATAACTATTACAGAATCGGGGTTTTGCTTTAATGGGAATATAATTTTTGATCATTTGACGTGGACGTTTTCATAAGTAAATGAGTTGGTAAAGACTTTGGACCGATTTTATGGATTCGAGAAAAAATTCAAATAATTCTTTAGAGCCGGAAAACAATCGATTTCAGAACGTATAATTTATAGGACTAAAATAACCGAAACCGAGACAATGGGAAATGACGAATGATGAAGCGAAAACGTTATGGATCTCAGAAGTAAACTTTAGTGGATCAAAAAGTAAAACAAAAACATCAACATTAAAAAACGTTTCAACGTCAAACTGACAGATAAAATGCATATACTACCCCATTCATATCTTTTATTTTAGAGCAGATGTTAAATTAACATTTTAATAGGTTTCAATGAGTATGCCAAGTCTCCTTTAACAGTAAGAGTAGATAATATGATCACTTTAATGGAAAGGGTAGATAAAGTGAAACAAGTGATTGTGCATTCTCATGGCATCTGCCATTCTTTTTAAAAAACGAAATAAAATGAAACGGAATACAATATTGTTTCCAGGGAAACGACGAGATGGGATCCTAAGCTTACTATTTTGGATGACTTCTGTTATTATGCACGACGATAAAGATAAATCACGGTAAAATCTTTAACTCAATGGTGGTTTTATTTTCCTTTTTGATCCTGATGCAGTATTGCGGAAGTGAGACTAAAAATTGAATGTGACGTGTGCTGATTTGTAACCACCATTGAGACATGTAACGTATCTGCTCTCGTTGGCGTGTGAACATTTCGTAAAATTTCCACAGGCATCATGCCTTGTTAATCCAAAATAACTGTTTTGCATTGTAAATACAAAGTATTGAGAATCCACCAGTGGCTCATAATTGTACTCGTATCCACGCAAAAACTACGAGGCCATGAAACGCCCGAGTGGCTTGACATTTTTATTCTGATGTGTTTTACTATAATCACTTTTGCTCAAATTTGCTAAATGGGCGAGCGGAGGATGCATTAAGTTTGGTAGGCCACCAAAATTTGAGATTTTGGTCCTGAGATATACGCTCGTTCACTGAAACGATTAATGCGCGCATGAAGTTTAATTAACATAACACAACATGGATAAATTAAGACGTGAAGATTCGGACTGTCCTTTCTCTATTAACGCAATAAAAAAATCATTTACGTCACGGTGACACTTTTTCAGCTATCACCCCCTCCTCGATTTTCCGGTATTAATTTAAGGGAACCTACTTAATGTGGCGAATTGCATTATATCGCACCATAATCTTCTTTTTGGTTGCGAGAATTGTTGGTTCGGTGTCTCTTTTCCTTTATTGCAAATTCACGCGAATGAATTACATCGTACGATCCAACCGTCAAATAGTCCAAATACAGTTTCGCACGTTTTTGAGTTGGGACCGGTGTCGGATAAGGGATCGGTGAGTGGATTTTTTCCGAAATGTAATTTAGTTCAATTTACGCAAGTACAATGCGGAGGTCGAGCTATTGTGGAATTTTTTGCGGAGGTTTGAACGTTTTGTGATATTGCTCGCGTTTCAGGTGCGGCGTGTACGCAAATGAAGAAGTATGTTTGGGGTTACCAATAAACGAGTTGAGCTGATGGTACGGGTTGCCATGTTAATTCTTTTGCAACGAGAAGCTTTGGCGGAAGGTCCACATTTGCCACAAACGGGCAGGTTTCGCGAAGGTACGTCCATTGATGGTAGGTAGATAATTAAGAGGATGCGGTTAAGTCCGGTACGAACCACTTCTTGTAAAGTTACAAACAAAATAATTAAAATAGGAATGCGCGTGACGTAAATCTTTTACAGATAATTTCACACAATGTAATGGTGGTCATGGTGGAAAAATCGAAAACGAATTCGGTTGGCAGGATTACTTGGTCTTATTGGCAATGCTTGTGATATCGTGCGGAATTGGCGCCTTTTACGGCTTCTTCGGATCCAAGCAAAAAACCAGCAGCGACTTTCTGCACGGGGGTGGAACGATGGGCACCTTTCCGATGGCAATGTCATTGGCGGCAAGGTAGAAACGGAACTCGATCGGACTTTACCTTAAACCGATTTCGTTACAGCTTTATCACGGCCATTGAATTACTGGGAAATCCCGCAGAAATGTATAATTACGGTACACAATTTTGGATGATCTGCATCTCTTTCATTTTGGTTATTCCAATTACATCCAAATTCTACTTGCCGATATTCATGAAGCTACGGTTAACTAGTAGTTATGAGTATTTGGAATTGAGATTCAATCGACAGACGAGCCTTTTGGCAAGCGGACTGTACATATTTCAAATGGTGCTGTACACCAGCGTCGCGGTGTACGCTCCGGCTTTGGCTCTTAGTCACGGTAAGTACCTACGTATAGAATTTAAATTGGATCTGACCTCGGATGAGCTAGTACATAATATGACCACACCACTTGGTAAATACTCACTAACAGGGCTTTTCCAATGTTTGGGCCCGTAACCTTTGGCTATTGAGATTATTGCGAGAATTTGGATGTATCCCTGGTTGTTGAGAGTCATAATTATACAGAATAAGCATAAGCGTTTCTAAGATGATGAATTATCTCTTCTTTGGGACATCACCAAAATTTTCGAGGGCATTCTTAGTTACCAACTCAAGGAAAGCAGCTCTATTTGCAAGTGTAAACAAATTATTGAGTATAATTCACTGATTCGAATTGTAGATCGTAAACCAATCACGTATACTTAAAAACAATTTACAATAATTATCAGATTAATTAAATAGAAATTGTAAGTGAATTATCTATTAGGTACTACTATCGACACGCTAATCTGTATATATTTACTCTAAAAGTCTTAGTGTCAGCGTCCACATTTTCAACAGTATAGGGGTCAACTAGGGTATACAGGGTGTTTTTCTGGGAAAGTAAAATAGGTAGGTTTTTGAAAATTTGTAAGTTACTTTGAAGGCCAAATCGATGTAAAATATTTTCGAAATGGTCGCACTTTCGGAAATAGCGGAAGTAGCTAGTAACTTAGTTATTTTAAACGGCAACCCCTATTTTTTATTGCATTTTTGGATTCTAGGTGAAATTTCAGTTCTTTTGATACCCACATGTCGATATCTACCACTTATGGTTTTTAAGTTATTTTGACTTTAAGAAAAAAAAATGGCGGATGCAGATGGTACCTTTTTGATAATTGAGTACTTGAAAATGAGTCATGGCAACCCATTTTTATCAGTGCATAGAGAATGAATAGGGTTTTCTTTTAGTGTAGGTACTTAAAAAAAAAGTTAAGTTGCTTACAACCGCACCTATAGAGATCCAAATGTAAGAAACTTCACAGACTAAAAACTCAATTTTTTAAAATGGAATGGTCATTTTCTTACTATTGCATGAGATAAAGAATCGAAATGGGCATATTTTGACAATACATGTTCCTATAGCTATCTTTATCAGTTTCTGACTTATTCCCATTTTATTGAATTGGCACTATTTTTTTCGGATTTTCTTTTTAGTAGTTGGCCATGATTTTATAATAATCGAATTTTAAACAGATCTAGTGACACTAATCCGTCACCTGTTTTAGGTTAACAAGTTATTCAAAAAATGGTGAAATGGGCAGAATCGCGGCACGTGCTTACAGTACATTCATTCGAACACTGGAACGAAATTGTATGAATTTTGAAAATTTTGTACCCTCAAAAAGTACTACAAACCGTTGAATCACAAGTGATACAAAGCTCTACAAGAGAATATTTTAAAAAAATGAATTGAATTGTGTTTGCAACACGAAGGCTCTCATTTTGAGCATGTGTTGAAGAAGAGAGGGTTTTAAAACAATTTGATCCTATTTTCATATAAGTTTATGTTTTCCAATTATAGCTGATCACTATGTTGTTTTTTTAATTAATGAATCAATGATATTAAAGAATCTTTTCTTTGATTTGTTTAAAATTCGATTGTTATAAAATCATGGCCAACTACTAAAAAGAAAATCAGTTCAATGAAATAGGAATAAATCAGAAACTGTTAAAGATACTTAGCTATAGGAACATATAATATCAAAATATGTCAATTTCGATTCTCTATCTCATGCAATAGTAAGAACATCGTCATTCCATTAAAAAAAACTGAGTTTTTAGTCTTTGAAGTTTCTTAAATTTGGATCTCCATAGGTGCGGTTGTACGCAACTTAACTTTTTTTTAAGTACACTAAAAGAAAGCCCTATTCATTCTCTATGAACTGATAAAAATGGGTTGCCATGATTCGTTTTCAAGTACTCAATTATCAACGTACCATCTGCATCCGCCATTTTTTTTTCTTAAAGTCAAAATAACTTAAAAACCATAAATGGCAGATATCGACATGTGGGTATCAAAAGAAGTGCAATTCACGTAGAATCCAAAAATGCAATAAAAAAAAGGGGTTGCCATTTAAAATAACGAAGTTACTATCTACTTCAGTGCGACCATTTTGAAAATATTTTACATCGATTCGGCCTCCAGAGTAACTCCTAAGTACAAATTTTCAAAAACCTACCTATTTCACTTTCCCAGAAACATTTAACAAAAGCTCCCAAAAAACACCCTGTATCTATACCTTTCGTTCATATAGCACCCCTAAGATACGGGGGCAAAATCATGATATTGAAATTGTTTAATAGAAAACATCCATGCGGTTGAAAACTTAGCTATGTAATATACAGGGTGCTGCAACAGTGCGTCGATCTTTCCTATCTCATACCTCGTAAAAGATATCAAAAAGCCTTTTGTGCGAATGTCAACCATACATTGTTGCGCATTTACAGAAATTATAATAATAATAGTACTCTTTATTCCAATCTAGAAACAAAACTACGAACACAACAAAAAAGTAAAAATTATATAAAGTAAAAATTAAGTACAGGGTGTCAATAGACTACTGATTTTTTTTAATGGAACACCCCGTATATTATTAGTTGATTTGAGATCATTTTTTAACCTCTGCATGAAAACCTATTCACTTTTTGGTTTTTTGTCAATGTTACCAAATTACTATTATTTCAAATGGAACGATCACTATTTTATTTCTCTATTCGATAGGCTTTCGTGTGCTCTTCAAGGGGTGTCCTCGCGTCTCTCTTTCCTGGATTTTTTTAAGGGGAACTATATCTTTTCCATCCACTTTAGAGACATCAGGGCTCAATGCTGTCATGAAAACACAAGTATTAACTTTTTGGGTGCACTGTTGAAGATTTATCCGGTCAAAAATAGCGAAAAATGTCTTTTTTCCAAAATTACAGACTTTCAAGGGCGGATATCTCGGAAACTATTCAAGATATCGAAAACTGACCGAGTGAAACTTGTAGAAAATATAATCAGCGATCATTTTGTACAGCCGAAAGCCGAAAAACCGTACTTTATCCCCCCCTCCCCTCCCCACGTTTTAGCTCCAATTCATAAATAAAGAAAACTGAAAAAGAGTAATGTCAAATTGTAATTAGAATGACACTAATTAGCGCGCCATTGTTTTGCAAATGGGTACTCTTTTGTTATTGGTCAATTCGCCAACGGCGAACTTGGTTAAACTACGAACATGTTTGAACGTGAACGTATTCGAAGGGGACGAGGACGGCGACGCGAGTTTTGGGTTTTGGTATAAATGAAAGTATTAATTTGCTATTCATTATCTTCGGTGAACTACTAACGCGAGCGCGGAGGAAAAAGTTTTCAATCGGCCTTAATTTACAAAAAAAATGTAACACTTTTTTCGGGTCCGTTAACTTGGCCCCCCCACTGAGAGATTTCATAGTCGTATTATTTTGAAATGAATGCGCTCGTTATGCGCTCATATGCGCCACCGATAATAACTCTTGCGCCATTATCGTTTTTTAGAAATCCGTACGTAAATCAGTACGTATTTTGTCCCTTGTAACTAGGTCACCTGATACATTTGGTTATGCGCTCAATTGCGCCACTTGAATTAAAGCTAGCGCCATTACGGTTAATCCGTGACAAATTTTCAAAAAGTGGGGGGGCCAACTTAACGTTTTTAAAAGTTACTTTTTTTTAACATCTTTTCATACGAAATTGTACTCTCAGGTATGCGCTGAAATGCGCCGTAAAAAGATATCTTTGCGCCATTATTGTTTTTTGGTTATCCTTAAATATATTTGGGGGGTGGGGGGCCAAGTGAACGGAATCCCCCATAACGCATTTTGCTACCGGTATTTGTGCCACTTGATACATCTGGTTATGAGCTCAATTGCGCCACTTGAATTAAAGCTAGCGCAATTACGGTTAAGCCATAAAAAATTTTTAAAAAGTTGAGGGTCTAACTTGGCGTTTTCAAAAGTTATTTCCGGAAGTGCGTCCATTTTGAAAATATTTTACATCGATTCGGCCTTCGGAGTAACTCCTAAATACAAATTTTTAAAAACCTACCTATTTTACTTTCTCAGAATCGTTTAACTAAAGCTCCCAAGAAAACACCCTGTATAGTGTTTCTGAAACACTATAATGGCGCCAAGATTTTTGTTTACGGCGCATTTTAGCGCATGATGAAAGGTACGATGTAGTAGAAAAAACATGTTAAAAAACGTAACTTTTGAAAACGTTAAGTTAGCCCCCCCCCTTTTTAAAAATTTTTTATGGCTTAACCGTAGTGGCGTTAGCTTTAATTCAAGTGGCTCAATTGAGCGCATAACCAAATGTATCAGGTGACCTAGTTACAAGGAACAAAACACGTACTGGGGGGGGCTACGTTCACTTGGCCCCCCCCCAAATGTTTTTTCGGATTTCTAAAAAACGATAATGGCGCAAGAGTTATTATCGGTGGCGCATATGAGCGCATACCGAGCGCATTCATTTCAAAATAATACGACTATCAAATCTCTCAGTGGGGGGGCCAAGGTAACGGACCCACTTTTTTCTACAGGGCGCCCATTATGTATTGTATATATCTCGGTAAATAACGACTGTATACAATTTTTTTTAATATAAGCGTTTAACATTTTATTTCCCATAATAAGGCAGCATTCCAGTTGTTTTTATTTTAGAACATAAATGAGTAACGAAAAACAATTAAATTTTTTTAAATAGCAATGCATTAGGCTCATTTAATAGAAATTTTTTTCCTTTTTTCGATGACGTAACATATTAGCATTCTATTTAATAATTAAATTAATAACATTAATCTCGATATCCTACATCAAAATAAAACCATAGTATAATACCAATACGAGGGTTGTCCAGAAAGTAGCAGACGTTTTGAAATAAAAAATTTTAAAAAGAACATCTATTATTGTATACATTTGGGGGCTACACTCTTGGGCTATTTATCGACACAAGCGCCATGAGGCACTTGTCATAGCGTAGCCACGAACTTATAAATTAAGATGGACTGCTGATCAAACAGTTGCATAGAGGTAGAAATGGCCTTAGCATGGGTGTCCCCATGATGTGCACATTTTAGTTATTTTCTAGGGGAATTTTCCTAGTGCTCAAGTTTTGAGACTATTGCAGCCTTGGAAAATGACATGTGTCACAGTAATTTATTTACAAAACGTGAGGTTAATGTTGGTTTAATGCTTGTTTATTAGTTGATTTGAATTTCGCGCCAAGTGAGTGCACATCATGGCGGCCCTCATGTAGGTGTCATTTGTTAATGCAGCATTAGCAGGCAATCGTAATTTATAAGTTCGTGAGCGTGGCACAAGATTCCAACTTTTATAAATCCGCCTCCTGAGACTTCAACCACTGGTTATCGCCGCGCCAGCTTGAAGTTCGGCATCACTGTCCATATTGTGCTATGTTGCGAGCGAGGTCTTCATCGCTGGGAAGAGGTGGAAGTCGTCGAACAACAAAACTTCCACATCTTCCCAGCGATGAAAACCTGGCTTGCAACGCAGCGGTTCGATAGGGACATGTCTGCGTTATCCAGTGCAGGTTAAAATCTCAGGCGGCGGATTTATAAAAGTTGGAATCACTTGTGCCACGCTATGATAAGTGCCACAATTTGAATGGTGCTTGTGTTGATAAATAGCCCAAGAGTGTAGCCCCCAAATGTATACAACAATAGATTTTCTTCACAAGTTTAAAATTTTTTATTTCAAAACGTCTGCTACTTTCTGGACAACCCTCGTATTATGATAATTGAATAGAAATCGAAATTAGCAATAAAATGGAATAAAAATTTTGATACACAGGGTGTTTCTGGGAAAGTGAAATAGGTATGTTTTTGAAAATTTGTATTTAGGAGCTACCTACTATGAAGGCAGAATTGTCAAATATTTTCAAAACGGTGGCACTTCCGGAAATACCAGACTTCGTTCATTTAAATGGTAACTTTTTACTTTTTATTACATTTTTAAATTCTATGAGAACTTTTACGTTATTTTTACTTTAAATAAAATGGCGGATGCGGACGGTACCGTCAAAACTCATTACTGGAAAACGGTCGTAGTTATGCAAACCCATTTTTACCAGTGCATAGAGAAAGAATGGGGCTTTCTTTTCTTATGTTTAATTTTGTTTACCATATATTTTTTCGAAAAATGCATAGTTTGGGAGATATCCACAAAAAACGATTTTGGCAGTCATCTTGACAAGATGGCGGCGCCGACGGCAGATTTGAAATTGTGCATTTTGTGAATTTTAGTTCTACTATTTCCAGGTAAAAATCCTCAATGACTGGCCTATTAGCACAACATCTAAAAATCGAAATAATTTCCAAACGGTATGTTTTGCTGGCGAACATTTCACGGTACAAACGTAGGGGGAAACAAGTACCATTTTTGGTGTACACCAAAAATTCAAATTCAAATTAATTCACGTTAATTGAAATTAATTCACGTTAATTCAAATTAATTCACGTTAATTCAAATTAATTCGCGTTAATTCAAATGTGCCGCCAATGTTCTGCTTACTTCACGGACCCGCCCTCTGAGGCTTTTTAACATAATTCCATCCAAATTACGTACAGTTATTTAAAAGAAACTTTAAAATGATTCCAAGATTTCAAAAAAACATTTCAAGCACGTTAACTTTTAAAAGTATCTAACAGTGGATTTTAAGTGAATTGTTAATAACTTTTCGAGTGTCTCAAAGATTAAGATTACTCGCGGGGCCCTGGAAAATTCAAAGAACATTCAATATTCAATAAAGGCGATTTCAATAACGCCTTGTTGAAAATATTTTTAACAAACGTTATAATAATAGCTATTTATTTGAGACGTGAGAAATTTTTGGAGGCCTTTGACCGGGGAAATTAATTTCTCACGTAAAATGGGTCTTGATTGTTAATCTGACAATTATTATAAATTCATTACCTACATGAAACAAACCGAAGGCCTCATTGTCCACCAGTGGATAATGTGTAATTTTTTCCACTAAAATTGAACGCATAATGACTTCTTTGTTGGACTGTAACGAATTTGTAAGGCAACTCTTAACACCATAAAACCCTACACAAAAATTCATGTTTCAAGAGAACATTAAAATTTCCAATTCAATTTTCAATTATGAAAGCATGGAATTTCAATCCAATATTTTTTTAAACATCACAAGACGCAAACACTACCGTTTCCTAATCCAAATTCGCCCGTCTATCCGTCGGTTCGTCTGTTCATCGCCCGAGACCTTATCTACTCTTATAGTTTTCAATATATTTAGTTCGTTCATTTTGAATTCTGTAGCTTATAGCTCGGGCATCTGGGCCAAGAAAATCCTTCATTAATATGCGCAATATATTTCTTATTTACTAATATACTTTGTTGAAATTTTAACCACCGATACTTCTAGTAAAGACAAACATATCGCATATTGCAAAAATAAGATTTCTTTGAAACATTAACCGTATATGCTTTTAGTAAAGAAAAATATAGCATATCATTAGAAAACTACCTTTTCATCCTAAAATTTCTTGTATTTCAGTGACTGGACTAAACGTTTACATTGCCGTTACCGTGGTCTACGTCGTTTGCATCTTCTACGCATCTCAGGTAAGAACAAACTTTGTGACAACCGACCATTCTAACCCTCAATCCGTATTAGGGAGGTATGAAAGCCGTGATCATGACCGACACGTTCCAAGCAGTTGTCTTGGTCGCCTCCATCCTTCTGGTTCTGTACTTCGGCGAGAGGTACGTCGGCGGTACCGGCGTCATTTGGTCCGACAGTTACAGAACGAATCGCTTGGAGATCTTCAAGTAAGTACAACCCTCGCGTTTACCCCTCTGTAATTCCGTCCTTGCAGTATGAATCCGAGCCCAACGATCAGGCACAGCTTTTGGTCGGTAGTGATCGGCGGCACTTTTTACTGGCTCACGATGTTCAGCTCTAATCAGGCGTCAATTCAAAAGTATCTCACGGTGGAAACGATTTCTCAAGCTCGAAAGTGAGTAGTACCGAGATTTAACAATCGCAATTTAACCCGATTGGGTTTAGGGCGATTTGGGTGTCGTCGATCGGACTGATCCTAATCTACACGATTAACTTCTATACGGGAATGGTGCTGGTCTCCCACTATCGCTCCTGTGACCCGCTGAAATCGCACCAGATTTCGTCACCCGACGAAATTCTGCCTTTCTACGTTTTGTCGCAGCTGGGTCACATGCGAGGGGTTACGGGACTTTTCGTCGCGGGTATTTTCGCCGCCAGTTTAGGGTAGGTTTGAAAAAAAGGGGCGGTTGTCTTCTGATTCCTATGTTTAGGACAGTGGCGTCGGCGTTAAACAGCTTGGCCGCCGTCACCTGCAAGGATTTCATTTCTGGGGCGTTCAGAATCGAAATGGCCGAATCTAAGGGCGCGCTGTGGGGCAAGTGCATCTCCATCGCTTACGGAATTATAAGTTTCGGACTTGTAAGCACTTTTCAAAAAGACGGACGTTAACAGGCCGAGTTTTAGGTGTTTATAGTCGAGCAATTGGGAAGCGTAATGCAGATCGCCTTGAGTTTCAATGGAATGGTTGGAGGAGTGACTCTTGGTCTCTTCTCCGCGGGCATGTTCTTCCCGTGGACGAACTCGAAAGGTGCGGTTACCGGGGCCACTGTCGCCCTAGCCGTTGTTCTTTGGATGGGCATTGGTCAGCAAGTGGCCGTTGCCAATGGCAGTTACGTGGTGCAGCAGAAACCCGTAAGCGTCGAAGGTTGTCGTTGCCTGAACCACACGGAGATCGCCGCAGAAGCCGTTGGCCAAAAGTAAGATCAACTGACCTGGCAAACTTGCGTAATTCGCTAACGTTTCAGTTCACTATTCTTCTTGTACCGAATTTCGTACCTGTGGTATTCCGCAATCGGCTTCCTTATAACGGTCGTAGTGGCATTTATTGTTTCCATCGTTACCGGCGTCCAAGATCCCTTCGGCATTGATCCGGATTTAATGTCGCCTCCATTCGCCTACTTTTACGAAACGCTGCCAAGGGATTGGCAGGAATTCCTTAGGCTTCCCCGAATTGCAGAAGTCGAAAAGGCGATCGACTTGAAAGGGATTGTTAACCATGGTCTGAGTATGAGCGACGATAAAGTGGAAAGTGACTGTAAGAAGACTGATAGCAAAACGGGTCCTACAAATTCGGTTATCGAAAAGTAACTAAAAATCAGTATTAATAAACTCGTTATTTAAACAAATTTTCGTTGTTATTGTACATATATTACATAATATACACAAATTGTGATATAATTTATGTTTCATCCACCAATCCATCGTTTTTTAGAAATCCGAAAATAAATTTGGGAGGGGCCTAGTGTACGCCACCCCCCCCCCCCCCGTACGTCTTTTGTCGCTGTAATCTAGGCCCCCTGGATACATTTTGTTATGCGCTTATTTGCGCCACTTGAATTAAAGTTAGCGCCATCACGGTTAAACCATGACAAATTTCCAAAAAGTGGGGGGGGGGGGGCAACAACGTTTTTAAAAGTTACTTTTTTCTATCATCTTTCCATACGAAATTGTATTTTTTGATATGCGCTAAAATGCGCCGTAAGAGATCTTTGGGCCATTCTTATTTTTTAGAAACCTTTTATAGCGCACTGTATGGATGTAAGGATGTCTATCATAGGAATCTCGAAAACAATAAAAGATACGACGATGGTTAAGTTAGCGAAAAGAATGAAAGAGTTATTATCACGCTTTCGTTTTTATTTTTTGATGTTTTGTGAACAGAAAAAAAAAAGTTTTAATAATAAAGATCAGATCTTTAAATATAAAATTATTCAAAGATGAAGTACAATGACGAATACGAATATATTAATTTTTCGGAACCGTGTATTTTTTGTGAAATCATCGCCAATTAGATTTTATACACGCACTCGCGGTTAATGCAAGCTTCGCTCCGTATGTTAAGTAGCGATATACGGCAAACAAAAAAACAAAAGTTGGAAACCGTTGGTTTCAACAGGATGGTGCACCCTCGCACAACGCATATAATCGTGTGAGACATTCGGAGACATTTTCAATTTTCCGGAAAATTTGTCAGATATGTATTTTCGCACGAGTACTCACGCTTTGTGCGCGTGTGCACCATCCTGTTGAAACGAACAGTTTCCAACTGCTGGTTTTTGTGTGCCGTATATTGTTGTATTCGTGATAAAAATGCTACTCAATACAGTAGGTATGTACTTTTTTTATGGGCTACATAAAAAATAAAGTTGATGATTTCTTCAAAACTTATCTGTTCAAATAACATAACAAAAAAAATAAAAACAAAATCAGCATATTTACGTTATTGTCATTGCAAGTAATCGGAATTTTCTGGTTTTCTTTAAAGCATAATAGCTCTTTAATTGGGCATCCTTTCTCATTCTCTGATGTGACCATCGGCGTATCTTCTATGGTTTCGGAGATCCGCATACTTATCTTGGACACAGTGTATACTGTAACGGGATCCTAAAAGGATATCACATTTCTGTTTACGGCGCATTTGAGCGCACGATGAAAGTTGCGTAGTGTAAAAAAAACATGCAGCTCTTGTTTGATTCGTGGGGCGGGAATTAAACAAACGAATTAACGATTAAAGATGGCGGTCTGCGTTAGTAAAAAATCATTTTGTAGGCGTTCTTTAATTAATAAGAAAGGAGAGGATTAGTTTTAAAGGATTCATGGTTAAGCACGCAACGAGATCAGTGCGTGCGAATTAAAATTAATCATATTGGCATTTGGTCATCAGTGCGACCAGTCAATTCAAAATTTTGATTACTCCCCTCTGAACTCCGGAAAGTTTCAACCGCACATTTGAAAATAAAATATTAACTACGGTCGGGAACTACCAAGAAATAACCACTTGAATTATGAACCAATTTCAAACGAATTCTTTATTCTCTATCACATGTCAACACTTGAGCGAAAAAGAGATGGTCATTGTAGCAATTTGAAATAGTTGGAAATTGGTTCACGAATTGGTAACGCACGCCTCACATTTTGTGAAATCAACTGTATATCTAGAAGGGGATTCTTCAGTCGAATCTTGTTTGCCAGAAGATTTCTCGGGTAATTTTTTTTATTGCGCCCAATTACAGAGTGACCCGCATAATGCTTTCTAGAGGCGACTCTTCAGAAGGTCATAAGTTGTTCTATACTACTCCGGTATTTATCTCAAGAATTAGGAAAACTGCACGAAAACCTAATTTGGAGTAGCCGGCAGAATGCTCGAAACTGGTCTAAGGTAATTCCCATCTCTGGCACAGATGAAAAATTCACCTCAACCCAGGTTCGAACACCCGACCTCCGGATTTCTAGCCCAACGCTCTACCACCGAACCATAACGCCACAGTAATACTGGAGCTGGTGGAACATTAAAAACAAGATCAGATGGTGTGTCTGAGGTGCAAAATGGTGAACACATTCATTTAGCTATTAAAGGGCATGCTTTTCTTGTGGCTAAGGAACTACAACGAGATGGTCTAGTCGATGACTATGGGGATGTGCTAAAGAGCAGCGACGGACCTATGGGGAGGGGGGGGGCAAGGGGGGGCTGGCTGCCCCTCCAATACTTAACTAGTTGGCAATTTTGACAAGAGTTGGTAATTTTCATTACCAGTTGGCGAATGCCGCGAAAGTAGGTAAATCGTAAATGTAATAAATCGACTATTGAAGGAATGAGGAATTGCGGCAAAATCTATAAAAAAAGGACTCTTTAATAGGAAAGTCACTTCCTTCTTCTTCAACACAAGGTTGGTATTTTGGTAATGCTTGTAATTAGTATTAGAGACCGTATACTGATATCCTACATTTTCTACATGATTTATTAGACTTTGAAATACCACTTAATAGATACTACTCCGTTTGAGTTGGAAATTTTTACAATTGAGTTGGCAAAATGTCATGTCTGCCCCCCCCCCCCCAATTTTTTTGTCTAGGTCGGTCCTGCTAAAGAGTGCGAACAAATTGGTATTATTCAAGGGGGTGACAGAGAGACGCAATAAATAATAAATATGTGTTTTGCCTGCCACATCGACCGATAATAAAAGATAGTACAACTACTAAAATTCGCTGTGTTTGATGCCTCATCGCAATAAAAAGGACTGCCTGGAAAGGGGTTCAAATTTGATAGAGCAAATTCCTTCTCTTTTGTTGGAATTTAGAATGAATCCTATACGTGTTGTTAGTGATATTACGAAAGCATTTTTACAAATCAATTTACAGCCAAGTGACACACATTTTTTTTGGTACAATCCGAATGGTACTGAATCAGAATGTAACCTTTTCAAAAGTTTTTACGCCTACTTGATTTTTTCAGAGCCACTTTTGATATTGCATTTAGGTGGCCATGATCGACCCAAACTAATCTAAGGTAGTATTTTCAAATGGCAACCCTTTTTTGACAACCACTTTCCGAAAAAAGGATTTTTGACAAATCTAACGATGCTAATTTATTTGCGATTGGATTAAAAATACGGACATTAGTCAAATATTACTAAGCAAAATACCGGATAATAATTTATTTACTTTTGTCAAGTGTGCCATGGATAGCCACGATGCATAATACCTATCTTGCACTTGTTTTCATTAAGTCTTCCTTGGAAACCAAAACACTCATTTTGGTGGTCTTTTATTTCAATGCATTTTGGTAATTAATAGGCCGTTATAAATTATAAACAATTGAATTTATAAAAAATTTACACCAAATAAAATAAAACAAAAACTTAAAAGATGAAAATAAAAAGTTTAGATAAAAATAAGAGAAAAATAATTATTTCAATAAATGTTCAAGACCACACTTCCCAGGAAATTGTTGATTCAGCCATTTCTTTAACGTTTATAGCAAAATGAGGTAGGACACCATCATGCTGAAACCACATTTCTTCTACGATGTGCACCAGAAAATTTTGAGGAAGAGCAAAAAAAAGAGTACTTACCTAAAAATTTAAGTTAAAGTAAAGAGCACCATTTAAAATATGTTATTCAAATTCCACTTTTCTAACACAACAAACAACAACAGAATTGTAAATGCTAATAAACTAAACTTCATTTTATTTTGTGTTAATATTTTATAATATCGCTTTCGTGGCTTACTATCCAAATTGATTTATTTCTAAGTTCAAGCATTGGTCTAAATGCAAATTCATTATTTTCTCTTTTAAAATTGGCTACGGCAAACAAGATTTTTTGTTTTGTTTTGTTGGGGGTGAATGTTTTATCATTTGAATTGGTGTTCTTAATGTTTAACGGCCTACTGATTACTGAGAGGCTTTGGAAATCGAAAAACACTGTGAATTATTAGAAATTGTTGAATTACAAAAAATAGGTAAGAGATACATACCGTTAGAAAGGTAATAAAATTTTACATTTCATGCAATAAAAAAACTTCGTAGTTCCATTTAAAAAAATCAAGTTATCTCTGATTGAAATTTTGAATGATTTCTTTTAACACAAAAAAAGTTTAACTTTAGCTGTTCAGAGTATGTTAGTACATTTCATGATTAGTGCCACTGCAAAGTCACGGCCCTCTAAGTTTTATGATAACTGCGATATTCAATTTTTACTAGACATCTACTTTTTGAAAAAACGACGAATTGCGGCTAAACTACTCATTTTAGATATCATGTGTAATACATAGTCACACTAAAATTGACCAAGGAATCCAAATATGTAATAATATACAGGGGGTTCCATTTAAAAAAATGTAACTTTGATAGAAATCATCCTGTGTAACAATTGCAATTTCGGTGAAAATATTTTTAGGTTGTAGCCTTAAGGGTCCTTCAACATTCCCCCACAATGAATTTTAAATATGCGCGTTAATAAACCCACAATCGTCCACCCACACACTAATGGCCCACCCTGTACAGTATAGTCAAAGTGAACATGTTATTAATATTTGGAGAATGTCAGAAATTCAAGGAATGCTGGCAAGTTGTGTGCTCACAGATAGCCCAATCGGCTACATCCATCCGGGCTGGTATCGGAAACGAAATAATTGCGACAATAACGTTTCAAGGTCAGTTAACAGGGGTTACGTACTTTGGTTTTCTTCAAAATTGAATCGAAGTAATCTAGCTTTAGCAAGATGGAGCACCGCCTCACAATACCAGCGAGTTCTTAATTACTTAACAGAACATTTTAATAATCAAGTTATTGCAACCAATGGATTGCGTGTCGACAGAAACTTCGAGAAAATCTTCGTCAGCGTTTCAGAACGTAGTACCTATCTGGCTCAATTGAAGTTGTCATCCAAAGGGAAGAAAAATATTCAAGTTCTCTCGAATGAAATTGTTCTGATTGGTAACTATCAGGACAAACTGCAGTGCAGTTTTTCCCTATGTCTACTTTTACATGGCAAAATCTCTTCTGAAGGGCCCCTAATGTTATGCAACCAAAATAACTTCTTAAAACAAACAAAGATCTGAATGTGATATTAATTAATTTGAATATTGTTGTTTTGGCTTCACAGAAAATAAATAAAATATTCAAATTAATTAATATGACAGCCAGATCTTTATTTGTTTTGGTTGCATAAAATTAGGGGCCCTTCAGAAGAGATTTTGCCATTTGAAAGTAGACATAGGGAAAAACCATACACCATAATCAAGTGAGTGAGTCTGTCATTCGTGTTCTGAATAATAAAATCCTATCATCCCAATTAATATGGTTATTAAGTAAAGCCTAAAACTTCCGGAAATCAATTTTCAAAAGTTGATATGTTCCAAGTTCAAGGTAGAAAATCTTCAAATTCATGGATCCATCATGAATATTCATAAGGTAAATTGTGCATAAAAAATCGTAGATCATCTAGGTCACATTATAATCATCGACGAAGTTTTCAACACGATCAAAGGATCTGGACGGACGGTAGGTCTATACAGGCTGTTTCAAATTCGAGGACCACCATGGGAATCTCGTAGTTTAAATTTGGCAAGTTGCGTATTTTGATGCTTAACAAAATGCCGTTTTGAAACTGAAGAAATTCCGCCTGCTTTCGTAGATATCCAGAAAAAACGAAATTTGGCAAAATAAGTGTGCAGTTCTTACGTTACCTTCTCTTTGACCACAATGTGCGAATTTTATTTTTGTTTATCTTCATCTTGAATATTGTATAATTATGTTGTTATTTTAATAAATGCGTTAATTTCATTATTATTATTATTATCGTTTTTTCCGGATATCTCCGAAAGTAGTTGGAATTTTTAAAGTTTCAAAACTGCATTTTGTTAAGCATCAAAGTATGCAACTTTGCCAAATTTAACCTACCTATATCTTACAGTTTCCGAGATCCTCATGGTGGGCCTCGAATTTGAATCAGCCTGTATAGTTTCACCAGGAATAATTTTAAATAACCGTCTTATTATGAACGAAACTGTACACAATTTGAAAGATTTGCGGAATGATAACATGATATAATTTTAATCAGTCTTAACAAACTCGGTTCATTTTTAAGTTGGACAATCTTTAAAATTCATCGTGAAAACTTTGGGCGGTATCGACCATCTTTGACTTTAAAAATAGATCCGGATGTGCGAGAATTTCTTCCAGTGATAGCATATTGTCATGATCGCCGTCTGCGAGTGCCAGCAAAGCTTCGGCCTCGTGCTCACTGTGGCGGGGACTTTGCGGAGCGACATAGTGCAACAATTCGCGGCGATCCGCCTTACCGTCACCGTTCAAATCTACGGATTTACGAAATTCTGCACGTCGCTCGTTTTCGTCTTGCCGAATGATTACCATTTCGTCTTCTTCGCCTGAGATTTTCAACCTTTACTTCCACAGCAATTACCGTGTTTGCTTACCTTGCGTTTGCAAGACCGCGAACTCGTCTTCGGTCAGCAGCTCATCGCCGTCTCGATCAAATTTGTCGTACAGCTCGTCGACAAGGGTCAAGTGATTGGCGGAGCTGGACTCTGGGTGGGTAAAAGCCAAAAATTCGTCTAAAGTTAAAGTGTCAGGATCTGACTTTGCGGCTTCCATCCAAGAAGCTCTATCACGCATTATTTGCTCTACAGTAAACCAGAAAATAGTTTGGTAGAAATCCCACGCAAAATTATACCTTTAATTGACCTGTGTAAACCTTTGTGGCGCTTCTCGTCGTGATTATGAACATATTTGCTGCTGAAGCCGCGCTTTTTCAAAAAATACGAGTGGTACTCCTTCCAGGATATCACCCCATTCTTAGGATTCGCATCGATTTGCGAGAAAAGTGCGTGATTATTACCTACGGCTACAGTTATGTGCTCGATTATTTTCAAACGAATCCATCGCGATAACTCCTTTGAGTCGAGCTTTTTATCCCTATTTTCATCGGCCCTAAAAGGCGTCTTTGCAAATTAACAGTCAATCACAAAAACTTACTTTCTAAAAACATCCTGCAAAACGGCCGTGGGATCTACATGAACCTTCTTATTAATACCATCATTCAAATTGACTAAATAATCGCCCTTAACGTTCAACAGTTGATTTTCAGCCTCCACTTTGTCAGAATCGAAGTTACTATTTTTCATTTTAATTACGAAATCATTTTGAAACAGCTTACTCCTCGAGTACACGTCTAACAATTGATTGGGACTTTTTGTTTTGTTTGACTTTAAAGGCACTGGTAATATCCAAATTGTGCAGAACAATACGAAGTACGTTAAAATTGGAACCGAGTAAGACCATCTTTCGAATACATTGAGAAGATTAGGCGCTTTTAGTTTCATTCTCCCTTCATTTTGGTACGATTACGAAACTCGCCCCAATGCACGCATTGAAGGGATGGAACTGGGGGAAAATCGAATTTTCTGTTAGTTACGCGGGGTTCGATTAGGGGGCGCACTATAATCAATATAGAGGGAAAGTAATAAATAATGAAACACTTGAATTTTTAGTAAAAATAAACTGGTTCGTTTGGAACATGTACCCATAGCATGCGGATCTACCTATACGAGTATGGTATTTGCTAAACTAGTCTATTATTGGTTCAAATGGTTTAAAAGCTACTACCCCACCCTCCTTCAATGCATTTATCTATTCGGCGATCATTACTTTTGTCAAAGACTGTACGTATCAGCGTCATAAGTTTTATATAGTTGCTAACAATGTTAATTTTAATCCCCACCGTCCATGGTATCAACGTCATATTTTTTAGTGGACTTTCACTTAAAAAAAATAAAAAGTGCCCGCATTTGCGTTCTTGATGTCTGTCTGTCTGTCTATCTGAGTCACAAAGGCTCCGGAAGTACACCACTTATAGACCTGGTATTGGTGTCATTCGATCAGAAATTAAAAATTATTTCACTCCCACTATAATAATGTTAATGCTGGGACCGGGAAGAAATATCGGTAGGCACGAGATCGGTTGACTCGTGTCGAAGTAGTGCGTGTGACGGACGGACGAACGGACGACAAAGTGCAGTCAATAGCGATTTTTCCTAGGATTTTTCACTTTGAGGAAAATACGTTAAAAAGGAAGCGTGTTCATTTTGCAGCAAGAGAAAGAAAACTGTTTCATGTGCTAGAAGACTGGTCATCACAAAATGTTTTACCATTTTGAAGAAGTGGCGTGAACATTTTTGAACAATTGTATGACAGTACATCGAAAAAAATATGCAGAAACAATCTCCTTCCACGCCCTTACGATGCTGAGATAAAATACATGCATAATAGATTGAAAAAAAGTTAAAACACGCACAGAAAACAGAAACAACAGAGCACAGAATCTGAACTAAAAAGCCTAAAATAAATTTTCGTTGAAAAAGTGTTGCAGTTATGCAGCAGTGGTACCACTTCAAAAGGGACGACAATTTTGGGATTTTTTAGCGCCCACAATTTCCGACGCTCCATATATTTCAATTTATTTGGAGGTATGTACGGTCATTGACAAAAGTAATGATCGCCTAATAGGTAAACTCTGCAACCAACATGCCTACCACATCGGACGCTGTCGGTTTAATTTGTTGGTTCGCATTTTCAATATATTGAAATGTTGGTTGCGTATGCTGCAGGATTTATCTATTCGGCGATCATTACTTTTGTCAAAGACTGTACATATCAGCGTCATAAGGTTGATATAGTTGCTAGCAACGTTAATTTTATCCCCCACCGTCATATTTTTTAGTGCACTTGCACTTTTAAAAAATAAAATGGGCACTTTTGCGCTCTTGATGTCTGTCGGTCTGTCTGTCTGTCTGTCTGAGTCACAAAGGCTCCGGAAGTACACCACTTACAGACTTGGTATTGGTGTCGAATTAAAAATTATTTCATGTGTGTATTCTGGTTAAGGCATGAAATGTCCATAAGGGCTATTAAAATTTAAAAAAACAAATTTGAGAGTGCACTCTTCGCCTCTTGCTCACAAGCGGCTTAACGAATTTTTTTGACTTTGCATTATGAATTCAAACGTCTAGGAAGGACACTGTTCTGGCACGCAGGAATTTTATGATAGTGTCATTTAGGTCGACCTAAAAAGGGTTTAGGGGCACTATTTTTTATACACAAACTTTGCTCAATAAACTATAGATTGGTGATGGGAAACAACTATGATCTCCCGGTACACCAGAAGTGAACTGTCGTTATTCTAATTTTCTTTTAACTATGGCACCTCAACCAAGAAAAATCTTGACGATTAATGTGCTCATGCGCAGTCTGCACAATGTCAATTTTCTTATTTATGAAGATATTTCTTTGAAATTTTAACCACAGATGCTTCTAGTAAAAACGAGCATCTTATGCTGCAAAAATCAGACCTGCCCACTGCGCGATGTCAACTTTCTTATTTGTAGAGAGTTTTTGGAAATTTCAACCACAGATTCTCGTAGTAAAGGCAAACATATCGCATATTTTAAACATATCAAGTGTGTGTATACGCAGACTGCGTTATTTATAAGAATATTTATGCCATAATCTATTTTCCTTGATAGTCCGTTATATGACCTTTTGGGAAGTACTCATTAATTCATGAAAAATGCGTTAAAGTTACTCGCCTGAAGGCGAAATCTTTTTTTTTCATTTTTTTAAACCTATGTACAATTTGGATCAAATTTTTGAATACGTATCTAAAGACTAAAATGAATATAAGAGTACCCATAGCCAAAGCATAACTTTTGGTTGTAACGAACCACCTATTTTCCGCGTTGAAGTTTACATACTTTCACGATCACTCGATATTTGGAGGCGCTTCGTTACCAAAAGTGCCGCGTCGGTGCTACGAGTTGAAGATAGAAGCTAAAGATAATCGATTTAATTTCTAGAATTGTGTTTCAGCCGTCACCGTTACCGTAAACAAAAGCTGTTATCAATTCGCCGTTTGTAACCGATCCCGTCAAGATATTTGAATTCATATTTTAGAATTTCAGCTCCGTTAAGTCATTATTAGCAGGTTTTAGTTTCCTATGGTAATTTAAAACGAGCATTAAAACTGCAAGAGCATGCATGTTTACGCCGGTATCAGTTTGATAAGAGACCTTTTGCCGCCATAAGAAATTCCAAGAGACAATGGGGGTTAATTAGATTAAGATTTTGTCTCGCGTACCCCTAACATCATTTCCACCCTTCCTACAAAAACCGTTAATTTTAGATGTACAAATATAATTAAAAATTGCCATCAGTTACCAGTATAGAATCAATACGGTAAGGCTCTATTTCAGCAAACCCTAAAAATAGGTCTACAGTGCTAAGGATTTATGTGCATTGTTTGTATAATGATAAAATCTCTTCTAAAGGGCGCCTAATTTTATGCAACCAAAATAACTTCTTAAAACAAATAAAGATCTGGCTGTCACATTAATTAATTTGAATATTGCTGCTTTGGGTTTCGTATTTTTATTTCCATTCGTGTGCGATGTATTCACCTGAAGAAGTTGATATTCTCAATTGGTATAGTGCCGGAAAGGAGCGTAAAAGGTGTATTTTCTGTAAATCCAAAACAACAATATTCAAACTAACTAATATGACAGTCAGATGTTTATTTTTTTTAAAATTATTTTAGATTCATAAAATTAGGCGCTCTTCAGAAGAGATTTTCTCCTTTAAAAGTAGACATAGGGAAAAACACACCTAAATCCCTATGTCTACTTCTTAATAAATATCACTGTATATCGTGTTCCTACAAAAGGCAATGTACTATTCTCAAACTTTCAATACACGATGGAGTGGACCACCCTGTATAGTTTGGAGTTCGAAAAAAGCGTAAAATTTCCTAAATTTTGATGTATCACACTTATATTAAATATTATTTGTAATACATTAAAATATCTTTATTGCAGACATCTAGGTTTCCATGGCGAACAGCATATGGTAATATTGTTTAAAATGATAATTTTTCGGTTATCTGTATTATTTATTTAAATATCATATGACCTATTTGTTTTATTCACATGAGGTTTCACGTTATTTATTTTTTAAAAATATTTGGAACTAATAAACAATTCCAAATAACCAAGAAATTGTCGTTTTAAACAATCCTGCTATCTTTTGTTCGCCATGGAAACCTAGATGTCTGCAATAAAAATATTTTAATTTATAAAATGCAATGTTACAAATAATATTTAATATAAAAATAACAAGTGATACATCAAAATATAGGAAATTTATTTTACGCTCTAGTGGGTGATCCGTATGAAAAAATGTAGTTTAGGGTCGTACAAGAAAAACCAAACACTCAGTATAATAACCGTGTATCGCGATGGATTCTACATAAAAAAGTACTCTTAAGAAAGATTTTACCAAAATCATCTATTTTAATATTAAGAGAGTTATGGAATATTAAAGAAATCGACTAAATCCGAGAAACACTCCCTAGAGGCCAAACGATTAGATTTTGTTTGCGCCAGTGATTTTCCCCGTTAAAATTGAGAGCCAGGCACCTAGGTTCATGTTTAAATAAATGCACCTAACACCAAAAAATATAGCCCCAAAGCAGGGCCCCGGACTGGACCGAAAAAAAACCGAAACCGGTATTCTTCAAGACCGAAAACCGAACCTAAACCGTTAATTCCTTCAGAAATGGAAACTTATTGAGAACCTAAACCGCTATGCTTTTTTTCGGTTCTTTTCGGTTTTTTCAGCTTATTGGAAATTGATGGACGCGCCGGCAAACACGTCCTGAAAATTGATCAAATATTATTCTATGATTGTAAGTAATAAAAGGAGGAGCGGGGTTTTAGAAAAGATAAAAACAATACTCCCGAGAATACTCCATACATCATATTTTTTACATAAGTTTTTGTGTATTTTTTCTGTTTTTTAATTAATAAATTAAGTTTCCTACTTCCGCCTTTATTCCCCTTGTGTCTTGTCGTTGTAAATTAGCTACCTACTGCACTGACGATATGGCACGTTTTGGTATTCATTACTTTTGACTTAGTCTTCACACTTATGAATTAACACTATTAATTAACAAATTACGTTTTTATAATGAATTTTTTTAATGACATACTTACTAAAAGACTAGAACCGAAAAGAACCGTTATGGACCCAAAAAAATGCGCAGAACCGAAGCATTTTTTTAGAACCGAAATCGGACCGGAACCATTATAAATATTTTCGCTTAAATATAAACAAAACCGGAACCGATATTTCATTTGGGTCAGGGTCCCTGACAGTTGCACTTAAAACATTAGTCATTTGGTAGCAATGAGAAAAATATTGAAAGTTATTTCTTGAGAAAATTTCAACATCAAGACAACTTCTGAATGCCTAATTAAAGATGTGGTTTCATAATTGAAAGCTTTTTAATATTGAAAGATACAGATCTTAAACAACCTCGATGATCGGCTGAACGCGAACATAATTTAGTGTTGGCCAGACCACCCTTTATACAAGGATCACCCTGTATCTCAATGGTTTCCTAACCTTAAAAATATATGTACACTAACCTAATTATAAGACAACAAATCTAATTAACGCAAATGTAATAGTAAATTAAAAATGACTTCAGCTTTGTATTTGGAACATTACTTGGATAGTGAGTGAATTTCTGAATAAAATGTTGTACTTAATATCGCTTTCAAGGTTTAGAACATTTGCCCATAGAACTGCAAAGAAATTTCACTCTAATGAGAGATTTGGATTCCCGCGCTCAAACTTTAATGAAAAATATCGACTCGTTAGCGGATACTTACCTAAAGAATCAAAAGAACCTCAATCAAGAACAGTGCAAGGAGCAGTTGGATAAAATACAAAGTTTGTTTAACAAAGCGAAAGTAAGTACCGGCCCCGTAGACGTAGAGAGAAATTACCGGCCACTTTTAGGAGTACGGCGATGATAAAGTGCAATTAGCGATACAAACCTACGAGCTTGTCGACAAACATATTAGAAGGTTAGATTCCGATCTCGCCCGATTCGAGTCGGAAATTCAAGATAAGGCTTTAAATTTGCGAAATACCGAAGAGAACTCTGTAGGCAAAAGTGAGTGTCCGGTTTCCCTTTAGTTTCGCTTTAATTCCTCCGTTGTAGAAGGACGTAAGAAGATCAAAGATGGCAAGGACAGTAAAAAGAAACGGTCCGGTAATTCCAGCGAGGAGGACTCGACGGGTACAGTGCGAGGCAGTAAAAAGAAAAAGCAGAAATGCACCACGAATACTAATAGCGCAGGGGGTACCGCGCTGAGCAATACGATCTCTGCATCAGGTGAGGGTTCGTATCATTCATCTTCATTTGTTTATCATTCATTTCATCGTCGCCATGAGAACAAGTTTGAGTTGTGTGACATTTCGAGCATTTTCAGTTGTCGACGCAGTTCTGCCAGGTTTAGCCGGAATAACGCATCCGAGCGACGTTTTGGATATGCCCGTCGATCCGAATGAGCCCACCTATTGCCTTTGCCATCAAGTTTCCTACGGTGAAATGATCGGGTGCGATAATCCAGATGTAAATTTAACAATACCGTGTGAACCCCCAGTATTATGTATTTTCATTTTTTAGTGCCCGATCGAATGGTTTCACTTTGCGTGCGTTGGACTTACAACGAAACCAAAAGGTAAATGGTACTGTCCGAAGTGTACACAGGATCGAAAGAAGAAGTAAATTGGTCGTTATTCTTTCACATGCCTAGTTTAAGAGAGTTTATAATTAGTATAGTTTACTTTTAAAGTTTTGTATTCTTATGGGAATGTACAGTGGTTTGTGGTACTCATTGTTTAGCTCTTATAAATAAATTATTGAAGTAATACCTAATTATGTTTATTGTATGTAATGTTTAATTCATTCCCTTTCAAAACAGATAAACGAATCATGAGCATGAGATAGCTATTTTTGTCATCCAGTCCTATAGACGTACGAGTAATTATGCAGTGAATTTTCGTATGTTCGATGCATTAATATGCCTGACGGTTATGCACCCCACCTTACACACAAACTTGACAGCAGTGTAAACAAAAGAAGGCTCCTAATCCGCCATATTGGAATAATTCTAAACTTTCTTATGAAATGCTGCTTTTGTAGTTGAAGTCTAACAAATTCTTGATAGTGGATATTCTATGCAATGATGAAAAGAACGGCGGTACTTAAAAAAATTGAAATATCGGTCTTAGTTTTTTAGGAAGATCAATGAATAGAAAAATCGTTTTTTGTAGATAACAGTCGTTGTAATGAGGGTAGAAAAACGTACAGCACCAATTTGGAAATCCGTCAGTATTTCCTACGGCGGTACTTAAAGATATTATTTCCATCTATTATGATAAGGCATATATTTTAAAAAATATGTTTCGGGATCTTCAGAAAAAAATGAAAACGCTAACGTAAGGATAGGCAACTCAAATTGCACTTATAACGCCTGAGGCGACAACTCATTACTTGAAAGGGAAAACAAAAAAACTATCTGGCATTACCCTATACATTGTTACGCCGTTCCTAATGATATGGATTAGGTAAATTACTATTTATTATTTATTTATTTGAATGCTGTTGATTTGTAAATCATAATGTCACATATTCCCAAGACGAAAAATGGATATCCTATTATAGGTACATTGGAAATAATTTTTTATTTCTAAAACCTTTTGCATCCCATCAGGATGCTTCAAGAAATAAAAAAAAAACCCTAGAATGAGGCTGTAATAATATTTCCCTTTGACGGGGCGGGGGGTACGTACAATACTAGTTTCCTCAGATAGTCCAGTATGCGAAGCAGTCAGAAGAACCGATTTCTGCATAATGTGGTGTAAACGATTTTAACGTTTTAAATGGTCCATTTGGGTTCAAATAACATGTATTTGAAGAGTGCACAACTTTTGGCAGCCAAAAAACCTCAAAACGTTCGGACTTTTTTCAGTTTTTCGCTTAAAACTCGAAAACGGTGCATATTTTATGAATAACACTTCTTTCGTAAATTAAAGAAAACAAAATCCTGCGTCGATCAAAAAAAAAACAAACAAAATCGGTCCAATAGAAAAATTTTGACAAGCGATCAAAAAATAGAAATGGAAATCAGAAACTGTTAAAGATATCTATATAGGAACATGTAATATCAAAATATGCCAATTTCGATTCTCTACCTCATACAATAGTAAGAACGTGGTCATTCCATTTAAAAAACTGAGTTTTTAGACTTTGAAATTTCTTAAATTTGAATCTCCATCATAGGTGTGGTTGTACGCAACTTAACCTTTTTTTAAGTGGACTAAAAGAAAGCCCTCTATGCACTGATAAAAATGGGTTGCCATGACTATAACCGTTTTCAAGTATCAATTATCAAGGTACCATCTGCATCCGCCATTTTTTTTCATCAAGTTAAAATAACTTAAAAACCATAAATGGCAGATATCGACATATGGGTATCAAATGAACTGAAATTTCACGTAGAATCCAAAAATCCAATAAAAAATAAGGGTTGCTATTTAAAATAACGAAGTTACTATCTACTTCCGGTAATTCCGGAAGTGCGGCCACTTTGAAAATATTTTACATCGATTCGGCCTTCAGAGTAACCCCTAGGTACAAATTTTCAAAAATCTACGTATCTTACTTTCCCAGAAACGTTTAACTAAAACTCCCAAAAAAACACCCTGTATAGGAAGCAGCTGCCCTGTGAGCCAGTGTGACGTCCTACATCAACAGCCATCATTAGTCTGGCGAAATGTAGAAATGCTAATAATATATGAAATTTAAAAAAATTCTGCATCGGCCGGGAATCGAACCGGGTAGATCTACTTTGAACCGAAAGACATTTTAGATCGGCGCCCATTGTACGCCTAGGGTCTTTTTTATGTCTTCTGACCCAAGTTCCATGAGTCCCTTTTCCTGTAGATCCTCGGGCAGGGTGGAAATGAGTCCCTTGCAAATGATTTTCCATTTCCAAGTTTGACCATTGTATGTACAGGGTGTTCCATTAATAATGGTCACAGGCGATATCTATGGAACCGTCAATTGCACAGCTTCGGGAAAAAAATTTTGTTAACAAAAGGGGCCGAGAGAAATCGCTGGAAATTATTTTCAATTTCTAGTTTCACCGCTAGAGAGCACACGATTCATGTTTAAATAGAAAAATGATTTTTATTCTAAAATATACCCAACAAGCATGCATAGCAATCTTGTATCAATTTTGCATCATTTCGATGCAGCACATATTGATGCAGCTCATAAAATATGGGGAGTGGGGCCTGGGGGAAAGGGAACATCTCTTTAAGGAATTGAATGTAACTTCGGTTTAGGTTACCAGATTTTCACATAATAGGTCTTTTTGGAAAGATCTCTCTCCGTGGAATCAGATTTTACATGAATAGAGTTTTTTTAGTAAATGTGATGAGTGGTAGAGGGCGCGATGAGACATCAACATAAACTTTGAAGGTTTTTTTGATATAATTATGCATGTATTTTTTATGCATGTTTGTAAGGAATATTTTAGGAAAAAGGTCATTTTTCTACTTAACCATGAATCGTACGCCCTCTAGCGTCAAAGCTAGAAACTTGAAAATAATTTCCAGCGATTTCTCTCGGCCCCTTTTGTTAACAAAATTTTTTTCCCGAAGCTGTACAATTCACAGTTCCATAGATATGGCCTGTGACCATTATTAATGGGACACCCTGTATATATATACAGGGTGTCAATTTTAAAACTTGCAGTCGCCAATATTTTCCAAATTAAAGAAGATATTGAAAGTGGCGCAAAACCGTTTCGGGGGTATCGAGGGGGAACCAGAATGACGTTATGAGTGACAACCCCCCAGCCCTCCTCTTCAAAAATCCTAATAAATGGCAACCCCATACTTGTGACACATCGTTAGAAAGCTACTGAAAAATGCTTTCCAGTGGTACTATAATAAAGTTAATATTCATTAAGAAAATTAACCAAACATTTTATAATTAACAAAAAAAAACTAAATGGCAAATTGGCCAAGAACTTCAACCTGAGCTGCTTCATTAAGCAATCTTGGTTGCTTTGTTTTTATTGACTTACAGTACAGCTGAACGCGTGGAAATAATATTCATTTATGGCACCGAAAATCGATCATCTTTTAGAACAGCTAGAAAGTTCAATGAGAGACATCCTGGGAGAAATGTAAGCCTAGTCTATGTTCAAGATTTGGTCGCTAAATGCGAAGAACCGGGATCTGTTATCAATAAAAAAAAGAAAGCAACCAAGATTGCTTAATGAAGCAGCTCTTTAGAGTCAACAAATGTCGGAAAAAACGTGCAAAAGGCAAAAATAGTGGACACATTTTTCAAGATCCACGAAACGCAAATTTTTGCATCTGGAGCACATTTTTTACTTGTAAAAGATGAAAGGAATCACCGATTTTGGGAGGTTTGAGGAAATTAGAAGATTTTCTTCCACCCAGTGCGCACTTTAAAATTTTAAGAAAGTAGAGAGCGGCCTTTCCTCCGGTCTACATTTCTAACAGGCCGCAATTTTGGAGAAATTCAAGGATAGCTCAAAGAATATTTGTTGCATTCAGTGCGCATTTCGAATTCTTATTACCTACTTTTGGAAAATATCTTGGTTTGCCATGGATCTTTAGTTATGTTATGCTTAAACCTGACGGTGTAAATGGCCATAGCTCTCCTTGCGACCATGTAGGCCGTAGGGTGACATATTCTTCAATTGAATGCAGCTTGTTATTTTGGTTATTGTGGATTATATATACAGTGTGGAAAGTTAACAGCGGGACATATTGAAATAACATGGGAAAATACAATTTCGGCAATTCCTGCTCCCCATTTCATCCTACGGGAAAAATAAAAACATCCTCGGATAGATAATTGAAATATTCATCGGATGACATAAAAATACTCAACTGTGAGGTCTCATGCAAGTCTCAAAATTAAATTAAAAATCCTAAAAATTGGTAAAAACTGGTTGGCCATGGAGTGACGTGTCGCATTTGCTAGGTACCTACTACAACAAATCGTTCCATTGACTATCATCTCACTTCAACCACAAAAGGGTAAATAATTACACTATAAAAAATTGGCCTGTCATCAAACTTAACTGAAAATAAATCACGAACTACAATAATTCCTTCTGTATACTGTAATTTATTATTATTCATGTTGGCGTGTTTATTACAGATGACAATTAGGTAACAAATGCGGTAGGTAAATCATGGCCAACCAATTTTTTACTACCTTTTTGGATTTATTCATTTAGCTTTTATACTTTTAAAAAAGGGCATAGGCACGCTTTTGACACCTGATACCGATTTTAATTATCTATCCGAGGGTGTTTTTATTTTTTTTTTAAGTTAAAATGGGGAGCAGGAATTGCCGAAAATGTATTTTCCCATGCTATGTCCCGCGTCAACTTGCGACACTGTATGTTGTGGATGTGGTTCACATCCCTATCTTGTAGCTAGTCTAGTCGCCGTAGTTGTAAGGTCACTGGTCTGTCAGTGGTGTAGTTTCACAAAAAAATTTTTTGTTAACCGTTTGGCATAAAAACACCGCAATTTAATTATTTATCCATTTGCCAAAATTGCCATAGTAAATCAAAGTATTTTTAACCGGCGAATTAGTGCGAATGATACAGCAAAACCTTTGTTTACATTCTTTATTATGATTAGTCATAACAAATTTAGGTTAAGTTGATTTGTCAGTTCCTAATCAAAATTGAAAACTGAATTTACACCCAAATTTCCGTTAATTAAAAAGATGAAAGTTAGCGTATCGACGATGGCCGATTACGTCTTTACATTAGACGTTTCGGAAGATTTAGAGCTAGAAAATTTCAAGGCTTTCTGCGAAGTGGAGTCCGGTTTCCCCTCGCACGAGATACTGATCAGCTTCAACGGAATGCCGCTACTAGACGAGAAGAAGTCGCTGAAGCAATACGGAATTCGAGACGGCGACATGGTGGCGATGCAGCACATGCTTAACACCGATTCGCAATCGAGCCTGGCGCAAAGTATGTATTTCGATCTTTAATTTTGAAACCGAGAGCTCAATTTGTAGCGCCAAGTTTTGACTTTAGCGGCATTCAGATTCCGAATACGTCGAGACGCGGCGTTGTCGGTCAGGCGACCGGACAAGCCCAACGGCCCGCCGAAGATGATCCGGTTTTGATCCGCGACATGTTCCTGGCAAATCCCGATCAACTTGCTTTGTTAAAACAAAACAATCCTAGGTTGGCAGATGCCTTACTCACCGGAAACATAGGTAGCAATTGTAAGTGTAGCTGCCCGTTTTAGTAGGTGGTTATTGTAGATACTTTCGCGAACGTCCTGCGAGAGCAAGTCCAGGCGAGACAGGACAGGGATCAGCAAAGACTTCGGATGATGAACGCCCATCCTTTCGATTCGGAAGCGCAAAGGCTAATTGCCGAGGAGATTCGACAGAAGAATATCGAGGCCAATATGGAAGCTGCCATGGAATACAATCCGGAAACTTTCGGCACAGTGACCATGCTGTACATCAACTGTAGAGTGAACGGTGTCCATGTAAAGGCGTTCATTGATTCCGGTAAGTGCTCATTGTACCTTTGATTTAGTGTCATTTTTTCTTTGAAGGTGCCCAAACGACGATAATGTCGAGCAGTTGTGCGGAACGTTGCAATATTATGCGATTAGTCGACACCCGATGGGCGGGAATTGCTAAAGGCGTGGGCGTACAAAGAATCATCGGACGAATCCACATGGTCCAAATACAAATTGCCGGCGATTATCTCACCACCAGCTTTTCCGTTTTAGAAGAGCAACCCATGGATATGCTACTAGGTTTAGATATGCTTAAAAGACATCAGGTCAGTTTGTCTCGTGCTGAGCGATTCGGTCAACTCTCTTTGCAGTGTTGCATCGATCTCAAACAAAACGTACTGAGAATAGGAACTACGGGTACCGAAACTCCATTTTTGTCCGAACGCGAATTACCGGAATGCGGCCGACTGAGTGGGCTATCGGAGGAGGATTTAGTACAACCGTCGTCGCGTAAACAATTTCAAGATAGAGACATGCAAGAGGCCATTAAAAATAGTAGAGAAACTTCCAGTAAGTTGCAAAGCGATAATCCACCCGTCCTGCTTAGCCCAGTTTCAGCTCGTCCCAGATCTGCACATTCCTCTCCCCCTTCCTCTCACAACAAATACCAGCACTCTCATTCCAGACCTGGGGGGTCCCAATCAAGACAGGTTTCGTCGTCTCGAAGCGAGAGTCCTTCATATAGCCGTCGCAAATAATTGCAATAAACAATTGATAGTGTAATTTTTTAAAAAATGTGCTTTTGTTCCAATTGGCATTTATGGAAACAGTTTCAAAAATTAACACATTTTTTTATTTATTGAAAAAGTTATAATTATGTGGTTAAAAAAAGCAGTACTTGATGCTTGAGTGAGAGTAAACTGAAAATTGCCCTGACTCCGTATAGAATATGGAAAAAAATCCACAAATTCGAATCAAGCTCCATAGAATATACAGGATGTGACATCAATATGTTGAAAAAGTTCAGAATATTTGAAAGATATGCCCCCATATCAAGACCCTCAATTTTGATTCTTTATAAGAATGTTGTTGGCTCCCAAAGTTTGCAATTTGCTGGCAATACTTCTGAAGAATATTTCAAAAAAGAGATTTCTAAGGTTTTCTATACCCAAAAAATGAATAAAACGTTTTCGCCGAGTTACTTTTAGTGAATTTTCCATGAATTGAGCAGTACTTCTTGAAAGGTCATATAACGGACTATTTATGTGTATAAAGGAAAAAAGAAACATGCGCACACTTGATGTTTAAAATATGGGATATGTTTGCCTTTACTAGAAGAATCTGTGGTTAAAAATTTCAAAATATACCTTCATAAATGAGGTAGTTCACATTGCACGGTCTGTACCTACATGAACACATTTGATTTTTACAATATGCGATATGCTTGCCTTTTATAAAAGCGCCTGTGGTTAAAATTTCAAAAAAATGTATCATAGAGGATAAAACGCTTTTCAAGAGTGTTTCCAAGAAAATTTTTTAGCAAATTTCCTCTAAGGAAATTTCAATATGATTTCTAAAAATTTTTTTAAATTACCAAGATTTCTGACTAAGTATAGTTCCTAAAACTTGTAAGATCTGCTAAAAACATTTGGCAAAATGACTCAAAGGTTTTCCAGGAAGATTTGGCTACTATGAATATTTAAATAAAAACTAGAATATTCCCCAAAATATTTGTAAGGTTTTTAAAACTGAAAGAATAAGATTCTTAAGGGTGTCTATAGGCTATAGTATAATTAATAGGAAAACTCACAAAAGGTTTTGTAAAATTTTGAAGACAATTTTCATGAAAACAGATTTCAAAGATATATAAAAGGACGATTTTCAAGCAGAAACTAAAAAAAATGTTGAGAAAATCGGGAAAAACATTCTACCAAAAATGTTTTAAGACAATTTTATATGGATTCCTATAATTTGAGAGATTTAAAGAAGGTTCATGAAGGCTTTAGATAATTATTTTTTTTAAAATATTTCTTTATATTTAATGTTTTAAAATGTAGCTACCTACCTTGAGCTAGATAGCTATTGCAAACACCTTTTTTGGGCATGTCAAAATGTCGACGTTTTAGATCATTTTAAGCAACTTTTAAAGATTAAAATTGTTTCCCATCTGTATGTAGGTATGTACAGTGTGGTTCAAATGAGTGGCTAGTCATTGGGATCTCAGTAACTGTGAAAAATACAAGGTACTCGACAATGTAGGTTAAATGGGGGCAAAGTTGCCCCGTTTCATGACAAAACACCCATTTTAAACTTTTAAAAATCTTTGAAAATAATTGAGATATCGTCGAAAAACTGAAAATCTCATGTTTCGTTGTCATTTTTCCTAGCTGAAATGGTGGGAAATGGATGGGTCCCGTTAGCACCTTCTATGAGCACTTTCTTTTCGGAAAGTCTGAATTTGTTATCAGAATTTCCATAACACGCTAGATGTTGAAGCTTCTGGCTAATACTTTCTTATGCACTTAATGACCTGTCACACTATACAGGGTGGGCCATTAGTGTGTGGGTGGAAGATTGTGGGTTTATTAACGCACATACTTAAAATTCATTGTGGGGTAATGTTGAAGGATCCTTCAGGCTACAATCTAAAAATATTTTCAACGAAATTGCAATTGTTATACAGTGTGATTTATATGAAAGTTTTTTTTTTTAATGGAACCACATATATAGTATTGCATATTTGGATTCCTTGGTCAATTTTAGTGTAACTTTATGTATTACACATGATGTTTAAAATGGGTCGTTTAGCCGCAAGTCGTCGTTTTTTCAAAAAGTAGATGTTCAGTGAAAATTGAATATCGCAGTTAGAAGGCCGTGACTTTGCAGTGGCACATTTTCAAAATTTCAATCAAAGGTAACTTGATTTTTTTAAATGGAACTTTTTATCGCATCAAATGTAGGATTTTATTACCTTTTAAACAATATAAGCATGTTGATATTTATCTTTTACATATTTTTGTAATTTCTAATAATTCACAGTGTTTTTAGATTTCCAAAGCCTTTCAGTAATTAATAGACCGTTAAAAATTATAAACAATTGAATTTATAAAAAATTTACTCCAAATAAAATAAAACAAAAACTTAAAAAAATCAAAATAAAAAGTTTAAATAATTATTTTGTCTTTTATTTTGAATTTCATTATTCAAAATAAAAGACCAGCAGGTTGGATGAAATTCAATATTTATTTTCTGTTATTCGCAGTAAGGCCGAAATCGATTGCGAATAACAGAAAATAAATATTGAATTTCTGCTGGTCTTTTATTTTAAATAATTATTTAAATAAATGTTCAAGACCACACCTCCCAGGAAATTGTTGATTCAGCCATTCTTTAACGTTTATAGCAAAATGAGGTAGGGCACCATCGTGCTGAAACCACATTTCTTCTACGATGTGCACCAGAACGTTTTGAAGGAGAGCAAAAAAAATAGTACCATTTTTCTAAGACAACAATCAACAACAGAATTGTAAATTCTAATCAACTGAACTGACAGATGATATTTCATTTTATTTTGTGTTAATATTTTCTAATATGGCTTTCGTGGCTTACTATTCAAATTGATTTATTTATAAGTTCACGCATTGGTTTAAATGCAAATTCATTATTTTATCTTTTAAAATGGGCTACGACAAACAAGAGTTTTTGTTTTGTTTTATTGGGGGTAAATATTTTATCATTTGAATTGGTGTTCTTAATTTTTAACAGCCTACTGATCACTGAGAGGCTTTAAAAATTGCAAAAACAATTATTAGAAATTGTTGAAAAAAATAGGTAAGAGATACATACCGGCATGCTTATATCGTTAGAAAGGTAATAAAATGTTACATTTCATGCAATAAAAAAACTTTGTAGTTCTATTTAAAAAAATCAAGTTCCCTCTGATTGAAATTTTGAAAATTGACCAAGGAATGTGTAATAATATACAGGGGGTTCCATTTAAAAAATGCAACTTTGATATAAATCACCCTGTATAACAATTGCAATTTCGGTGAAAATATTTTTGGGTTGTAGCCTTAGCAGTCCTTCAACATGACCAGACAATAAATTTTAAATGTAGGCGTTAATAAACCGGCAATCTTCCACCCACACACTAATTGTCCACTCACATTTTTTAATTCAATATGACGTCCATAAGAAATAAGGAAGTAGTAGCTTGAATAGATGATACTAATGGGAACCGTTCATTTCCGACCATTTAACCCATGAAAAATGTAAATTTGACATTTTCAGTTCTTCGGTGATATCTCAGTTATTTTCAAAGATTTGTCAAAAATTTCAAAAGCGTTTTTTAGTTACAAAAACTTTGTCACCTACACTGTATCTCTTCCCGTTACAGTGATCACAACGGTCAGTCACGAATTTGAACCACCCTGTACGTATATTGACAATTTTAACGGTTCAACCGTTTTAGTTCAAATTTTAAATATGTATTATTAGGCATACGGAAACGAAAAATAACGGACTGAATTTTTGAAAAAAATTTTTTGGACTTTTTTCAAATGGCAACATAGAGTTTTTGTTAAAATGTGTGAAGCGACTTTCTATATATTTCTGTGTACAATCTTCAAAAATTATGCTAGGTTTTATTACAAAAAAACGAAGAAAGGAAATGTCAAAATTAACTCATTTTTTTTGCCAAAACAGTCATTTTGATTTCGTTAAAATTTAGGCAGTTGTACATTAGTAGATATAAAGGAGCTAGGAAGCTGTTCTGCAATGAATTTACTTTAATTGCCTTTTTTTTTACTGAGGGTGGTTTTAGAAAATTCTTAATATTTCCTCGCCAGTAATGTGTCATTTTCCTGACTGTCATGTAAATAAGTATTACAGAACTTATACGAGAGTTTTAATTAGGTACTTATTGTATTTGTTGCTAAAAAATTGCTAAAATTCTGAACAAATTAAGACCACAACCATACATAACTCCCCAAACATCAGTTATACTCTATTCTTGAAGAAGGTAGCGGTAGAAAGCATAGCGAAGTTTTGACCTTCAGTGTGATTGGTTAAAACACGAGTGACGAATTTTGTAAGCTGGTAGTTTCTATTGCCAACTAAACTGTCGAACTGCCATTCGCTGTTAATGTCAAAGATCCTGAGCGTGAAATCGTTTGATTGATTTCTATATTTGCAGTGCTGGATACTTCTACTTAACAAAACTTTGGTGTTTTATGTTTTTCCTGTGTGTGCTTATCTTCAAGTACAGCGCCATCTACTATCTTATTATTGTTAACGCAGTACAGTCCGTCAATTATATTATTATTATTATTATTATAGTATTCAGATTATAGAGTGGGTAAGCCAAGTCGATAAATACCAGACTACTGGGTGTGCCGGATGGTCGAGCACCTACTGTATTTCTATTAGAATTTCCTAGGTAGACCTTGAGAAAATTCGAAGCAGATTCTAAGAAGGTTTGGAAAAAGTTCAATTGTGGTTTTTAAAAGATTACAATGTAAATTTTTAAGATTCCCAGACAACTTTTGAAAAGATTTCTAAATAGAGCTCTAGAATTAAGTCTAAGAAAAGCCTAATAATATTTTCATCGTCGTTTGTTTTTTTTTAATTATAACAAAACAAATTTAGGTTCAATTGTTGTTAGAAAACATGCTCTTTTGTTTGTGTTATAGACCTAGAGTGTAGCTATATTTATAGATATAGAAGGATCGTTATACCATTAACAAATAGCTATATGACTCAGATAACATAGCAAGACTTCACCCTCTTTAGTAGGGTAGATCAAGAAAATGTGTTTGATTTTTACTTAAATTGTATCTCTCAACACTGAAAATTTTACACCTGATACCATTGATGTATCCCTTTCGATTAACCACAGGATTCGACTTATTAAGTTATTAACACAGACCAATTATTCCAGATGCAACAAATAGCAACACGGCGACATCCTCATCGCCGTCGGTCATTCTGAGCAACGACAAATTCACGGAAGCCGACGTGGCGGAGCTGGTCGCTTTGAAGTTCACGCGCGAGCAGGCCATATTCGAATTAAGACGTTTCAACGGTGATAAAACGCAAGCGATCGCGGCGCTATTTGCGAAATCGCTCAAATTTTAACGACGGTGACTGGATTTTTTTATATAAGTGCTAGCAATGGTGTTATCGCGCAATATTATAAATCGAGACAATTTTCATTTTTATATAATATGATTATATAATCAGTAATTAAAATATGCACGACAGAAGTCATTTATTATTATGGTTTGAAAAACTCCTAACAGAAATCGCGCACCGACGCTTCGGTTACCTATACATTTTTTGTGCTTTAGGATCTAGGTATCTTCCTTGTAATGAGCCAAAGTTGGTGTGCATTTCATTTTTTAATATCTTGATTACATGGGCAGCATTTTATTTTGTAAGTCTTAAATATGGTATGCAATCAATGAGTGGATCTTTTACTACGATACATGATTATTGTATTTAGGGCATCAAATGTTGTAACTGAATTGTTTTCATAGTTTTTAACAAAAAGGAATAAAAAATTCTGTGTTATTTCTTTTTCCCTAAGCCATTATTCACAATGACAGAAAACGGACTTCCTGTAATGGTCTGTAATGCATACGAGTGTCGGTCTCTGTTGCACCAAGCAGAAAGTGTTCTAGTTTGCGGCAGTTATACCTACATTTCCCTAGGCGACATGCTTTTACGACCTCCCAATTAGATAGCTTTGCTAAAGTACGTCTAGAATAAACACCTCTATACCAAATGCTAAACCTTAACTTACGGAATACAAAGTCAACTTCCTCCTTGGAGACCCTGTTATTCCAGGACAGGGGACGTATACAAAGACCAGATCAAAAAGGGTCTGGATAACCATCTACTTCCCCATATTGAAGATTCAACAATGATATTTATTAAGAAGTAGACATAGGGATTTGAGTGTATTGTTTTTCCCTCCTCTGTAGAGCGCCTAATTTTATGCAACCAAAATAATTACAGACCTCCGTATTTTCGTTCATGTGCGCTGTATTCACCTGAAGAAAAAGTTGATATTGTCAATTGGTTAATAGAGTCGGTAACATTTTAAGGAGCGTAAGAGGCTGTCAATTCAAAGCAACAATATTCCAATTAATTAATATGACAGTCACATCTTTATTTGTATTTAGAGGTTATTTTGGTTGCATAAAATTAGGCGTCCTTCAGAAGGTTTGTACCACTTACATCCATGTATACTTCTTAATAAATATCACTGTATATGCCTATACCACTGATCATAATCCAAGGGAGGAATCGAAGAGTTGAAACCATTCTGAAAGACGCAAAACAAGGCCGCTGCTTTAGATAAATGGGAGGTTGGAATGGCGTTGTATGGGAAGGAAGCATTATAAATTGGACTGGGCACAAAAACAGAGGAGGTAGATTGATAGAACTTTGTGGGAAAAAGTCACTTGTGGCGGAAGTTAAAATATGACTATAGAGCTAAAAATATAAGGGAATGGGGCTTGGAGAGGTCAGAGGTTAAAAGGTAAAGGATATACACTGCCTTTTTTTGATTTCAAACAGTTCCAAGATTGGGCTACTAGTTCAAAAGTTACAGCCCTTTGAATTTTTTTTCAAATTGGTTTCTGGTCTATAACTTTTAATTGAGAAGTCTGATCGAAAAAGTACGAATTGATTTGGATTCTACGCACCCAAATTAATAAGAAAAAGTATTTTCCCGAGAAATTTTGGTGTAGTCGATTTTTGGTAAAAAAGGAAGGTTATACACTGCCTTTTTTTGAGCCCCGAAAAAAAAATTGTCTCAGGTCGACCCGGAAAAAAAATTTTCTTATAGAATGTGGCCTGTAGAATCCATAATTTCAAACAGTTCCAAGATTGGGCTACTAGTTCAAAAGTTACAGCCCTTTGAATTTTTTTCCAAATTGGTTTCTAGTCTATAACTTTTGATTGAGAAGTCTGATCGAAAAAGTACGAATTGATTTGGATTCTACGCACCCAAATTAATAAGAAAAAGTGTTTTTCCGAGAAATTTTGGTGTAGTCGATTTTTGGTAAAAAAGGAAGGTTATACACTGCCTTTTTTTGAGCCCCGAAAAAAAAATTGTCTCAGATCGACCCGGAAAATTGATGATTTTCGTCGCTTTTATGAATTTCCTAGGCTAAGAGGTACACCTAGGCTAACTTCTGAGTATCTATCTTGTATGAAATTTCCCGAGAACTATTTTCAGCTAAAAGTATTTCATATAGACCTCATAGATCGCGAGATATCAGCCAAAAACAGCGAAAACACGGTTTTTGGGGGATGGTGGGGTGGCTGGAGCCTTTAGCACAGGGTCTGGAGGGTGGGATTTTTAATATGTTATTTTTGACACCTAACTGAACATATTCCGCAATTTTTTTCTTTTCCACCTCAAAATGTCCAGTTTGCCAATTTTACAGTCTCTATCGCCTAGACTAAGAATGAAAATGACACGAAAGTTTAGATAGACCGATCTATGGAGAGGGAATGGGAAAATATAAACTAGAGCTACAGAAGGTGGCGGAAGAAGACAAACAACACAAGAAAGAATCCATTGGTGATGTCAAAACTTTACATACAGAACGGAGTATGTAAAGTTGCCTATTGTCATTTGTCAAATTTAGCCATTTATAATATTAATTTTTCTATTTCTGTGACGTGTGGAAATATTTTCTGTATAAACCCCACCAATAAATATTATTATTATTTCGATTTTTAAATGTTCTTATTTTGTGCTCGATTATAGGTAATTTAATGCACATTTTCTATCTATATAAAACAAGCGGCAGAGCGTAGGATATTTGGATTAGTGTTATATATTGACCTAATTATAATAATTTAAAAAAAAAAATTTTCTGTGCTAACATGTTACCTATACGCCATTGAAATGAGAAAAAAATATCTATCAAATGAGGCTAACGAAAGTGTGCTTTGCTATGTAAAAATTCAATTGTTTTTCGTTATTCGGTTGTTTTCTATAATAAAAACAATGGAATGCTGCCTTATTATGTGAAAAAAATTTCGCAATCCTTGCAACCATCGGAAACTGAAAAAATTCCGACTTTTGTAGATATCCTGACAAAAAACGAAATTTTGCAAAATCGTTTTTATTTTTTACCGAAGTTATTTAATAAGACATTTAAAAATAAATGACATTATTACGGCTCTAGAAGATGCTAGTTTAACATTTTAAGTATGACGTTTTGTCTCCGGTTAACCATCATCAACTTTGTTTTTTCTTATGGAAGTCATTTTTACTGTTTGTGTCATATGATAGAGCATTTATTTCTGATTTCAAAAATCACTATTTTTAATAAGAAATGGCGCTATTAATTCGTAAAAACGCAAGAAACTACGAACTACACTACGACTACGATAAGGTTTGGCAAAAAAGAAGTTATTTTAACAAAAAATTAATAGTTAAAGAACCAATTATGTTTAGATCGTCTAAAAATCTCTTATTTAATCCCAAAATAATCTCACACGTTGGCAGCTACCAGGGAAGCATGGTAACTCGAAAAACCTCCCAGAAAACATAGTGGAAACAATTCAGAAGCAACCATCAAGCGTATAGAACGACATGCAAACTATGGCTGATGCGTTTGTTTTATTTATGGATATTTATGAAAAATACATAGTCGTCTATGAAAAACACTTGACAGCTGTAGTTTGTTTTTTTATGGAAAAATTCCGAAACGACTAGATACTCTAACTATAAAAAATTTGACATGCTAAAAGTGCTTATTCATTGCAACGAAAATTCGAGAACGGCAGGTCTTCGCAATATCACTTTCCGGAAAAGATACAACCAAATGTAAAGTGATGTTTAGACAGTATAAATTCTTGTTATTTATTATTGTTATTAAATTAATACTTTTAGGTTGAATGATAATTTAACTGAATTTGGTTTATTTGTCCAGCCTCTACTTAGAAATTATCAAGATAACTATGGCTATTGGGCCACATCTAACTGTATGTATACAGGGTGGTGACTTGTGTAACGCATCATAGAGATTTCAATGTAAAATTCATAACATGCAATTATTGGCTCCCCAAATTATTTTAGAGCATAAATGTACCTATTAAGGTTTTTTGTAGAAAAAAATTTTTTACGTCAATCAACCATAGATATTAGTTTTCAATTTTTTGCATAATAAAGGCGGAAAATTGGAAAAATAAAACCCGCATCTTTTTCAATAATCTGCGATGCCATGGAATTTTCTAAAACAAAAAGATATCCAAATTAGCAGCAGTTCGAAATGGATTTTATGATCGACTTGGTTACTGCCTTGCAGTTAATCGTGACTTATTCGAACATTTATTGTAAATTGTTATATCAGGAAACCGTTTTTAGTAATTTGGTCTTTCTATATGTTGAATTTGCTGTTCTAATAATATAATACTTTTTGATAGAATTTGATTTGTTTTATAGCAGACATTCCATGGCATGACGGATATTGGCGTAGTTTCTCGATTATAAAATTCCATGGCATCACAGATTATTATTGAAAAAGATGGGGGTTTTATTTTTCCAATTTTCCGTCTTTATTATGCAAAAAATTGAAAAGTAGGTTGATTGATGTAAACAATTTTTTTCTACAAAAAACAATACATTTTTGCTCTGAAATAATTTGGGGGGCCAATAATCGCATGTTATGAATTTTACATTGAAATTCCTATGATGCGTTACGCAAGTCGCCACCCTGTATAAGCCCAAGGAAAATTTGGGTTTAATGTGTGGTGTTGCCTGAGACGACATAGTTTAAAATATTATATTTTTAGATATATCCAAACGGTAGAGCACAATCTGGAAGATTTACTCGAGAATATTATTTTAGAAGAGAGAAGAACGATTATCTTTTAGCAAGCTCATAATGCGTTAATTGTTCAAAATTATTTCAAATTTAAATGATCTCGTATCAACTAATTGGATGGGAACGCAGAAGCCAATAAAATGGCCAACACGTTCACTTGACTTAAACCCAATATCCTTCTATACGAAGAGTTACGGGAAAATGTAAAAAAATCGTGTAATTGAAGCAGTTCAACCACTACCTACACCACGCTCCTGAATGTAATAAGAGTTTTGTTTGATAAAGAGATCCAGCATGTGCATTTTCCACAATTGAAAAATACTTGTAGATTTTGTTCAATATCAACTAGTTCATTGTTTTGTTTACTGTTTTGCTTGAATTCAAGCTTATCTTTCAAGTGTTTCATAGGCGACTACATTCTTTGTTATTCATCTTCAGGCAAGATGTATAAACAAAAGAAGTTATTATTGAAAATAAGTATGATGTTTCATACATTTTCGCAAAGATCGCAATTTTTTAGAACCATGGCCAACTAATTAAAAAAAAATTAGTTACAGAGTAGTTACTAAAAGGACTAGAAAGAAGCGACTAACGGCAGTGCCTGACTAATGCTAAAGCGATTTTGTTCTAGCTTCAAAATAAAGGAGTTAGGTACAGGAAATTAAAGGAATCGGCCACTTTTCAATTTTGCTCTATAGGGAAAAAACCAAAGATGGCAGCTTATTTCTCGGAACGGTAGGGGAATAAGCATGAAAAAAAGAGGCCACGAGTACCTAAGTCATTTTTGTTTATCTGCCCTAATAAGGAAGTACTTAGTCATTTAATCCCATCGAAATTGGACCACACTGTACTGCTCCCTTGTTAAATATTGCAAAAAACACTTTTTTTTTATTAAATTTGATCTTTCGATCTACGATTGGAAGATCGATTATAATAGGTACCTATAATCAAGATCTAGATACAAGATCATCATCTAAAAAGAATCTAGATACAGATTGTATCGGGTAGCATTTTTTATTACGAATACAACGATATACGGCGCAAACAAAAACAAAAGTTGATTTCAACAGGATGGCGCACCCGCACATAACGCCCTAATAGTGCGACAATATACGATCGGACAAAAAATCTCCTGGAAAATGGAAAATTTGACAATTGCACTGTCTTATGGTCTGAAAACTGCATAATAATTTTCAAAAATTATGGATAGGTGGAATAAGCGTTCTGAAAATTTTGATACCTGTCAATGCATGAACCTTCAATAGATTTTAAAAGACACGAATTAATTCTGGGGTTTGTCGATATACCTACAAGTACCTAGGTATAGGTATACGGTATACCTACCAATGTCTCACTCACAAAGAATTTTTCAAACCTACTCGTAAGAAATGAGCAAATTGTAATAAATTTTCAATTTACCAAGGAAAATAAGACCAAACAATTTAGTTCATAGTAGCTAATATCTGTCAGTTATTATTCCCAAGATAGAATCGTTACAATCGCACTCACTATGCGGAACTGAACTCTTAATTTCAATTACAAACACTACAATTTCAATGCGAGATTTACAATTTGTCACCTAATCCGCTCTTCATACTTTTTTGTTTGACAAGCAATTGTCGCATGTTTTCATAGGGTGCCCTCGCAATCGACAACACGTACAAGCTTCGCCCTCCAATGCAAGCACGAGGGAGAAACATCAATTGGTCCACTATAAACGCCCATCTCATCCGAAACATATGTCGAAGAGTGAATGAAAGTGCAATATAGGGGCGAAATCTCTTACTACATTAAAAGGCCATTAAACATGAATAGCAACTAATTAACAATAACATTTCAATAGTTCGCACATTTATCATCTCTCTGGGCTATAATTCGATTTCACCTTAATCCTCGTAAATAATTAGATAATTAATAACGCATCTTTAATTTGTAGTGTAGCAGCTTTGGTAATAATTTATCATGCAAGCACCCCTGAAGCGATTTAGTAACCATAAAGAGCGGAAATGTATATATATTTTAATGACATTATGAATTAGGGGACACAAATTACACCTTCGACCCCGGTGTTACTGGACTGCGAAAAAGGAATTGTGTGCCTACTGATGGCCACTTATACCTACATCGATGTTAAACTCAAAAAAGTATTCTTTCCTGAAATTTCTTTGAATATCTAAAACTAATAAATTTTGCATCAAGGGGTGACATAGGTGAAACGCATTTTCCACGGTTGAGTGATTATTCGCCCTTTTTGTGTGTATGTCGGGACCCCTGCACGTGTTCATATCTCATAATCAGTACGTTTTTATTTCTTCCTTCGATTTATGACGATAGACAGATAGTTTCAGGTGCATGTGTACTTTATTGGTAACAAAGCTAATGATGGACGACAAATGTGGTTTCGATTTGATAATACTTGTTTTGGTTTAGGTATCTTTGTCTTGTTGGTAAGAGAAGATTTAAATTCGTAAAATACAATTCTATACACGAAATTCAATTTCATTCATTTACACTTGGTCGATTATAAACGATTATAAAATTCTACTAGCTAGTCCTAGAATAGAAAGGCAGAAGGGGAATACAGCATAGAGAATTTGAGGATTTCGCCAAAAAATGGCACCTCGAATTTGGTTTGGTGGTTATTCTGCTAGTTACAGTAGGCATTTTATGATAATTGACAAAATGAAAACCTTCGAAACCAGGGGCGGACTGGCCCGGGGGGCGGGTGGCGATTGCCACCTGGCCTGTAGGTCATAATGGCCCGTTGGAAATTTATAAGTATGTGCTGTATTTAGTTTCTTGCACTATTAATAAATTATTAACACGTTTCTCTAATTGGGGTTGATGTTAGGTTGTTAAAAAATTCTGTTTTAATTGAAGTGTTTTACAATGAATTATCATTTTTTGTCGTAGCATGAAAGTGCTGAAATACAATGATAGGCGACGCGCCTCGTTTGGATTGTATATTTTGTTAGTTTTAATTATCAGCTGCAATTTAAAAAAAAACTGTATTGTAATTGATTTCCGAAAAAGGAGTACCTTAAAATGAAGCAAAAAATGTTTTTGTGGTGCATCGCAGAGCTACCCCCCCGCCACCTTCATTACTACACTAATACTAGAATGGCCCGTAACCTATGCAATTCCACCTGGCCCGCCCCTGACTAGAAACCAATTTCGAAAGAAAATTCAAAGGGCTGTAACTTTTGAACTAGAAGCCCAATCTTGGAACTGTTTGAAATTATGGATTCTACAGGCCACATTCTATAAGAAAATTTTTTTCCGGGTCGATCTGAGATAATTTTTTTTTCGGGGCTCAAAAAAAGGTAGTGTATAACCTTCCTTTTTTACCAAAAATCGACTGCACCAAAATTTCTCGGGAAAACACTTTTTCTTATTAATTTGGGTGCGTAGAATCTAAATCAATTCGTACTTTTTCGATCGGACTTCTTAATCAAAAGTTATGGACTAGAAACAGGGGCGGACTGGCCCGCGGAGGCGGGTGGCGATTGCCACCTGGCCTGTACGTCATAATGGCCCCTTGGAAATTTATAAGTATATGTGCTGTATCTAGTTTCTTGCACTATTAATAAATTATTAACAAGTGTCTCTAATTGGAGTTGATGTTAGGTTGTTAAAAAATTAAAAAATTCTGTTTTAATTGAAGTGTTTTACAATGAATTTACCATTTTTTGTCGTAGTATGAAAGTGCTGAAATACAATGATAGGCGACGCGCCTCGTTTGGATTGTATATTTTGTTACTTTTAATTGTCAGCTGCAATTTAAAAAAAAAACTGTATTGTGATTGATTTCCGAAAAAGGAGTATGTACTAAAATGAAGCAAAAAAATGTTTTTGTGGTGCACCGCAGAGCTCCCACCCGCCAACTTCATTACTACACTAATACTTTAATGGCCCGTAACCTATGCAATTCCACCTGGCCCGTAAGTACCCAGTCCGCCCCTGTTCAAAACCTCCAGCGCTTGATGGAAATTGGATTCAGTAGGAATTACGTTTCTTTCCTCTGGTTACAATAAATTGCTTAATTTCAATGTTTAAATAAATTTATGTACCTATTTGGAATTTTTCTGCGAGTTATGCGTTTTTTTTACTGAAGGAGTACAGTATCTGTTTCTGAAACTACTTTCGTCTCTAAAAAGAGTGAGGAAAATGTGATTTTCCTCTCTAGTGAGGAAAGTAAAAAACAATTGCCGAATTAATCTTTATCATGACATTTAAAATTGAAACATACCCCGATCTAGATTGCTATGTGTTATACTTCATTATTGCATACGATAATTTTTCAATTTTGATTGTAGTTTCAAAAAAAATGATGTGTAAAACTTGAGAAGAAAGTGTTTTTCAACTCTCTCCTTCAATTGACAACTCGAACTCGAGTTGAAAAACTCCACTTTCTTCTCTAGTTGTACAAATAACTATTTCAAATTTTCATTACAAATTATTGACAAGTAATGAGATATCAGTGTAAACTATTTTTACCTGAGCTAGCTGGAAGTGAAAGTCCAAAAAGGTAAGTTCCAAAAGTACTTCAACCAGAGGAAGAAATTACAAGAAGAATCATACCTTTTCAAGATACCAATAGAAATCGGCCCCTCTCCAAGGGTCAGAATTACCGAAGAGTCCTTTAATTTGTACCTGACCGGTATAAAATGGCGTCCGCGTGAGGACTGCTACATACCTTAAACGATTTGATGAATTCAACACATTTGAATAACGGAATGAAACTTTTGAACACTAAGTATAATTGCCGACATTTTTTTTCCAGTCTGATCATATTTCTGTTCAGCTACATTCTAGAAGTAAACGCTACATTATGCCCAATTTGAAAACTGGGGCGGGGGGAGGGATAGTGTGGAATGTTGTATTTGGATTAACTGAAAAATGGGGGAGCGCAAACGACCACAGAAAAACATTTCAAAATTGAAAAATGCGGGCGGGGGGGGGGGAGGGGGGGGAAGTTTTTATTTGGAATAACTGAAAAATGGTGGGAATGCAAACGAAGGTATTCGGGGTGCAAAGGATCACTAGGTCAAATTTGAAAATTGGGAGACAGTATGGAATTTTGTATTTGGAATATATCGGGGCGCAAACCAAAAGCAAACGATCACTACAAAAAAAGGTTTTTTTAACACTGAGAAGCGGGGGGGGGGGTTATGGACTTTTGCATGGAACAATGAATGGTGCAAATGAAGTCGCTCTGTGAAAGAATAATTATTTGTAAAATTGAGGGTGCAGTTATGAATGTGTCCCCCCCCCTCCATTTGATTTTATCGTAATTTTGAAACCGGCCGCGTTGCGAAAAACACAACAATGCAATCGTGTGCAAACAAACGGGCGCATAATCTAGGTACTTCAAAATCCTAAAATTGAGGGGCCAATTCACACAGGTCTATTTAAACCAGGGTTGGCAAAACGAAAAACCCATTTAAAAAACCCTGCGACCTATACAAAAACCCAACACAAAAACCCAATTTTTATATGTATAGTATTTAATGACAAAATATAATGTAGTTTACTTGGAAACAGACAGGTACTGATAGATCAGTCTTACATTCTTATTCCTAAGTTTCAAGAACATTTTACATTAAAATATAAAATACGAAACGGCTTTTTCATTAGAAACAAAAACAAAATAAAATATATTTCACTTGGAAACAGACAGGTACTGATAGATCAGTCTTTATATTCTTATTCCTAGTTTCAAAAAAAATTTACATTAAAATATAAAATACAAAACGGCTTATTCATTAGGAACAAAAAAAAATAATTAAAAACCTAAAACAATTTTTTCTCTTTTTTAAAGTGGCTCATTTTTATTATTTATTTTAATTCACATATCAAAAAGAAACACTCCTTCTATTTTATTACAACACTTAACCAAAAACAACCAGTCTAAGTTCAAAATTAATGTTATTTTTCTATAATTTGAGGTTAGAGTTCTTGAAATTCGACAAATACCCAAAAATTACCCAAATACCCAAGAAAAATACAAATACCCAAAACCCCACCCAAAGCATACAAAAACCCAGATTTTTGCCAACCCTGATTTAAACCAGTATTTTCTTGGTTTCAGTTGTAACTGATAGCTAATTTTCATGGAAACAAATGTACTTATTCACATAAGGGGTCGTTATCTATTAGAGAAAATGGAAGCTAGAGAAACCGGTGCTTATTAAGTTCAAAAATTTGTAAAAAATCGAATTTTGATACTGTGAACAGAATGTTACTCCCACTCCGATGATCTTGCCAATAAAGAACTATGTATCTGTCAACAATCAGTACCTACTATCTCAAGATACTCCTAGTAGGATTTTCACGTACATCATCGGTGTATCACATCTCAATTAGGTATGTTTACATAGTATCTGAAATCGATAGAAAAACATAAATATGAAGGAAACCATACGAGAAGTGCTGCATAATGGTGGGTATACCTACTGTAGAGTGTAGAGGATCGTTGGTATAATGGGTTCACCAACCACAACGCAACATTGTTCGTATGGTTTCCTACAACACCTGCTTGTTCTGTTCTATCGATTGCAGATACTATGTAAACATACACATACTTAATTAAAATGTAATACACCGTATTTAGTAAATTCGAAACCATTTTTTTAACTATGGTGCAAGAATACAGAATACTACTAACATCGCATAATATTTCGGTAGAAGTTCTACTGAAAAACAAACGCTGAATGGCCTGCACGGTGCAGTGGCGTATCACAAAGACATTGGGTTGTGGACGCTTGCCAAAAACCGAAAACCCCGTAGACATACAATTATATAAATTACGTTCTCTACGACTATTAAGTAATGCACTGATTCTTGTCGCATATTAAATTGAATAATAGCGTACATTCTTCACAGCATTTTTTCTTTCGCCCTCGATTAGCCAATCACGTGCTTTGATTTTTTAGAATTCACAATAAATTTACTGCCGGAAAAATTAAAAAAAAAAAAGTATACGTAACTGTACACTTCTTGCATTAGTCGGAGAGAAAGTATAGTATTCCAAAACTCGCTCTTGAGCTCTTTGCGCGAAAATGTAATTAATGGTATGAATTCAAAAACACGGCAATAACGCACACCTTAACCAAAAGTCCGAAAGTGGATTTATTTAAAAAAAATTTTCTTGAGACAAGTTCATTTTAAGCTACATGTACGCCATTCCCTATTTAGCAGACAGTAATTTACTCTCGTCTTGGGATTAAGTGGTAGAACAGTCGCCTAATTTTGGCAAGACTGAACTTCGTCCCTTTGGACACTCCATTTTTTTCTTTTTTTTTAATTGTTTTCTTGTTTTGTTATTATATAGGTATTATTGAGGTGGAAGTATGTCCAATAAATGGCTGATAATAATAATAATTATTATTAAGTTTTCCGAATATGAACTTCGAAAGCTTCACAAAAAGTACTACCTATTTTATGTGAAATTTGATAAGCTATAATATCAATTCGCGAGTTTTTTTTAAGGATTTAAGTAATACAATTTTTATTAAACACGATTGATCAAAATCAAACGCAATGTGCATTTGAAAATAAACTAAAAAATGTTTGGCCCTCGTTGATTTTTGCAGGTAGGTATACAGAATTTCAAATTTTAGTTAGAGCACTGTAAGCGCCCAGATTAGTACTCCAAATCAATACAATAATGCTTCATTAGAAAAATGATCATCATTTAAGAATCAATACAAACGCTAGGTTTAAATTATATGGTCAAGTTCTTATAGGTAAGGGAAGCATCCCTCAGCCATGTATGTATGTGATTTATGCGCAATAGCGTGTTATTATTAGTCTAGCATATATTCAAATCATTATTATTATCAAGTGTTTTGCATAATATTGCAAACCGAAATTAATGTAATATTCTGTTTTAAAACACACCAAGAGAAAATCATTATAAATGCAGAGAATCGGAAAGAAAATAGCAACGACTTACCGAAAAGAACAATAGGTAATTAAAGATAGCTCGGCCACAGCAAATCCTCCTGAACCTGTAACAAAAACCAATTGTCACTACAATATTTTACAGTGTATCGTTAACGGTTAGTTTATTTTAACAGGGTAGATTTCAAAGTACACAGAGTATTATTAAAAATAGAAGCGTTCATGCCATGGGGTATACTTTGGTAAGACGTATTTCACGGTTAGTATCTATTGTTGATTTTGGAAGACTTTTTGAAATTCAACGGAGTCATAGGGACAGGGTCCTAAGGAAAAGCAGTCAAATGTCAAACATTTTGAAAAATCTTGAATAATTTAAAAACCTTTGATGCTATAGGTATGGGGAAATGCGGTGTCTAACGACGTAGATTTCGAAAATGCAATAAAATACAGGGTGTTCTGTTTAAACTACAAAAGTTGCTATGCACCTCCTGTAAAACCGGAAGTAAAACGATCATATTTTCTTTCTATCGATATGCAAATTTTGAGATTTAAATTATCAAAGAAAGCCTGATTGCTTTTAGATAACGATTTCCGTGAAACAGCCTGTATAAATGTATATATTAGTCCAATGTAACAACAACTTCACCGAATTTCACATAATGCCAAATTTATTTGAAGTAACTAACTTTAAAAGATTCGATATATATCCTAATCCCCCATAACCCGTAACGTTACAAAGAATCACAAGAATTCTTTTGCAAAATTTGCCATCACTGACCATAGGGTTCTTCACCGATCATACGATTCTATCACATTTATAGGCTAGTAGAATTGAAATCTAAATTGGATTTAAATCCCATAAAGTTTTTTAAAGTCCTCTAAATTAACTTATTGTAACGGGCGATCAAAAATGATTTGCTGTCGAGTCGCCTTTGGAAGTTCAAGTACGATTTCCCATGTAAACAAAAATTCCAAAGGTACTCGACAGCAATTCATTTTTGATCGCATGGTATTGTTAAGAAAGTGAACGGTGGGACAGAACTTTTTTGTTTATTATAATTTAATATATGACAATCAAGTGCGTGGAAGTAAAAATCAAGCAGACCGTTTTGTTCTGTCATTGAGATGGTTTCAAATTGAGTAATTTCATTGAAATTTTTTCAAAATGTCAATTTTAAGTATGTAATTTCTCTGAAAATGACGGATGGAGGCAATTATTTATTTTAGAGAACTTTCAGGTCGCGATTTCTAAAAGTGACAGCGTGACAGTTCTCATTATTGACTACCTACTAGTTAATAATGACCAGATTATTAACCACTTCGAACAACTGCCGAGAAAGCCTACTTTACAAGTGCAAAAAAGATTAATAATATAACAATAATCGACAGTTTCCAGACTTATCAGCAAACCTGTTTGGCAACATGGCGTCTACCAATTCTTTCCTTTGCCTACTACCACTTGAATAATAATAGTTTAAGAAAGATGAAAAAATGGCCATCGATGGTTTCAATTGCCTACCGAAATTAATGTAATATTCTGTCTTAAAACACACCAAGAGAAAATCATTATAAATGCAGAGAATCGGAAAGAAAATAGCAACGACTTACCAAAAAGAACAATAATTAAAGATAGCTCGGCCACAGCAAATCCTCTTGAACCTGTAACAAAAAACAATTGTCACTACAATATTTTACAGTGTATCATTAACGATTAGTTTATTTTAACAGGGTAGATTTCAAAGTACACAGAGTACTTTTCAAAATAGAAGGCGAGATACGAGCGCTGGTTGCATTTTAAAACGTCACGCATTGAATTGTGCAATAAATAAATGCAAAAGAAATCCCTCTAAAGTACTTAGACGCGCCATCAGTCCTCGAAGAGATTTCCTCCAGGGGGTTACAAAGAAAAGACCAAAGCATTCATGCCTTGGTCAAAACTTGGGATATACTTTGGTAAGACGTATTTCACGGTTAGTATTGTTGATTTTGGAAGACTTTTTGAAATTCAACGGAGTCATAGGGACAGGGTCCTAAGGAAAAGCAGTCAAACGTCAAAAATTTTGAAAAATCTTGAATAACTTTGTAAACCTTTGACGCTAGGTATACGGAAATGTGGTACCAAGCGACATAGATTTCGAAAATGCAATAAAATACAGGGTGTTCTATTTAAAATAAGTGCTGAAACCACATTTCTGCTACGATACGCACAGGAAAATTTTGAAAAAGAACAAAAAAATTGAGTACCTAGTTTGAAAATGGTATACAGTGTATAATCAATTCTTTAAAGCACGCGCAATGAGTTTTAGGGCACGACGCGAATTATTATTATTACTATTATTATTATTATAACATATGTATATCAATATCTTTGTAAATTGTTAATACTGTATTAATGGTAACCTTTCGATAAGTCTTTTAGACTTGAAGGGAACCGACAACTATTGTTCACTGATGGAAATAAAAAAAAATTCAATTCAAATTATTATTATTATTAAAAAAAGACCAATTAAGCGGTGCTCTTCACTATGGATTTTAAAGTTTTTGCTAACAACAAACAATCATCAAAAGAATTATAAATGGCAATGTTAACCAATGACATTTTATTTTGTTTTAATATCCTCCACTATGGTTTTTCATGGCTTACTATATTAAAAATGAATTATTTTAGCTCACGCATTGGTTTAAATGCAAAATTTATTATTTTATCTTTTAAAATGAGCTTTTCTTTATTTGGGGTAAATGTTTAATCATTTTAATTGGTGTTTACAATTTTTAACGGCCTACTGATTAATGAGAGACTTTGAAAATCAAAAAACACTGTGAATTATTAGAAGTAATATACAGACATGCTTATATCGCTAGAAAGGTAATCAAATCCTACATTTGATGCAATAAAAACCTTGGTACTTTCACAATGTATTTTAACGGAGTAGCTTCTACACTTATACCTTTATGTTTTTTCATGTCATCTCATTGGCTAATTTTTTTTAAATTTGATTTTGTATTTTGTTTTACATCACTAATAGGTTATCTAGAGGGTTATCTTATAGAGGATTAACGTCATTATAAAGTAATTTATGTCATCAGCTGGTTAAGTGGTAGAACAGCTAATTGTTACATGTTAACGAAGCTTTCTTTAAATTAATTTCCATGCTGAACTTCGCCTTTAAATGTATTGTAATATGCATTTAATAAAGACATTTATTATTGTTATTATTTTTAAAAAAATCAAGTTACCTTTGATTGAAATTTTGAAAATTGAGTGATTTCTTTTAACACATAGCGTTTTGGGTATGTTGGTACATTTCATGATTAATAAGAATACAGTCACGGCCTTCTAAGTTTTATGATATAACTACGATGTTCAATTTTTACTGGACCTGTACTTTTTGGAAAAATGACGGATTGCGGCTAAACGACTCATTTTAGGTATCATGTGTAATACCGTTTATCGTCGTGTATAATACAAAACTTTATTTTATAACAGAAGTCACAAAGTGTCTGACAATTTGAATTTAATTTAGACCTCAAAAATAGCAAGCTTAGGTTCTGTGGTCGCAGTCATTTCCATAGGAACAGCACAAGTCATTCCAAACGTCATTTTATATCGTACTTCACGTGACATTTAAAGTAAGAATGACAGTTGTCATTAGAATGTACAATCATCTGTTTTACTTTATGTATCCTTGTGGTTAAAGTGATCACTTTATCTACCCTCGCGGTTAAAGAGCGTCTTAGCTTGTCTGTGCTAGTAGTCAATAATGAGAACTGTCACTCTGTCACTTTTAGAAATCGCAACCTGAAATTTCGCTCAATAAAAGTTCTCTAAAATGAATAATTGCTACCATTTGTCATTTTCAGGGAAATTAGATACTTAAAATTGACATTTTGAAAAAATTTGAACGAAATTACTCAATTGGAAACCATCTAATTGACAGAACCAAACGGCCTGCTTGACTTTTACTTCCACGCACTTGATTGTCATGTTAAATTAATAAACAAAAAAAATTCTGTCCAACCGTTCACTTTCTTAACAATACAATATGTTAATTTAGAGGACTGCAAGTACTAGTAGTGAAAACAAGTTGTAAATCAGCATATGCATGATTAAAGCGCATTTTTGGTAATGCAGGTCAGTATTTTATTAGCGAAGTTTAAAATTATCGATCTCACGAGTAATTTTGGCTGCGTTAAATAATTAATTTTATTTAATTTCAATTGACGGTACGTCTTCATTTTGTAAAACAAATCACAAAGTAAATAATAAGTTTTTATACTGGTAGCGCTATCTAACGGTAAAATTATAGCACCTCCGAAACCCATATCGAAATTATTTTCTTCAATTATCGATCTCACAAGTAATCTAACTCAAAATAGACTAGTGCCTGCACATCTACACTATAGCAGGAAGCTTTTAGTGAAAATTTGAAGTCTCTAGCTATTGTAGTTGTGGAGATCTAACGCGGACACCCGGCCTGCCAGCAATAACGAATATAATAGCGTATTTTTTTCAAAAATGCGCTAAAAAAATAGTATACACGGTGTCCATTTTTCGAGTGCCACTTATCTTAAGAGATAGAAAGTTGGTTAAATGGGAGCAAAGTTGCCAATTTTCGTGCTGAATAAGAATCTGAAAAGACATTTCAAATATCTTCAATAGTTTTGAATATATCTCAAAAAAACAAAAATTTCTGATTTTCGTTTTTATTTTTTTTATGATAAACTAATCGCAGTAGACATTTCTAATTAATACATTATTCGGACACTTTTTAATGGAGATTTCAAATATGGCATCCTGTTTTTAATAACTCTCCAGATGACGGAGAAACACGTGGCAACTTTAGTTTTTCTTATGGACGCCATTTTGAATTTTCACATTTTGAGATTACGTCTTTTTTTCTCTTTACAACGATATATCACACATGGAGGTTCAGTATCACATTTTTCCTAAAAATAAAATTTTTAATTTTTTGAGAAGAGTGCTTTGGGAAAACAAAACGTTCTTTTGTTGTGAACAAAAGGTTGACTTATTTCATGTAGTGTCATTTAGGTTTATGCTAGTTGTATTGCGAAAATGCCTTTTTCAAATGCAGATCAAAGAGATATGATTCAAATTTACTACACTTCTCTTTTCATCGAAATGCCCACATGACTGCTGCAACATACTTGCAGCGTTATCCAGATGTAGACAGCAATATGGTGATAGACCCAATGAATATGAGCAGGGAATTTTGCAAGCGGATGAGATGAAAATCGAATTTCTACTTCGCTGACAACGCTGCAACCAGACAGATGGATCAAACTGTCAAACTTTTGTTGACAACAAAAGAACGTTTTGTTTTTCCAAAGCACTCTTTTCAAAAAATGAAAAATTGTATTTTAGGAAAAATGTGATACTGAACCAGTATGTGTGATATATCGTTGTAAAGAGAAAAAAAGACGTAATTCCAAAATGTCAAAATTCAATATGGCCCCCGTAAGAAAAACTAAAGTTGCCACGTGTTTCTCCGTCATCTTGAACGTAATTAAAAACAGGATGCCATATTTGAAATCTCCATTAAAAAGTGTCCGAATAATGTGTTAATTAGAAATGTCTACTACGACTAGTTTATCATAAAAAAATTAAAACCGAAAATCAGAAATTTCCGTTTTTTGTCATATCTTCAAAAGATATTTCAAATTTCTTTTCAGATTTTTATTCAGCACGGACATTTGCAACTTTTCACCCATTTAACCAACTTTCTATCTCTTAAGATAAGCGAGATCCCCATAGTGGCACTCGAAAAATGGACACCGTGTATATATTACGGTAGAGAAGTCTATTATTGCCTCAGCTCAAGCGCCTCTGGATGTAATGTAATCTTGGTGCTCAGGCAATAATACTAGACTTCTTTGCCTTGGTATATGATGTAGTAATGTACCTACTATTATTTTATAGCACACGTTCAATTGACATTTTAATAGGTTTGAATAAGTAGACTAAGCCGTTCTTTAACCGTAAGGGTAGATAAAGTGAAACAAATGATTGTACATTCTAATGACATAGGTCATTCTTATTTCAAATGCACGATATAAAATGACGTTCAGAACATATGACAATTCTGTTTCTATGGAAACGATCGCGACTGTAGAACCTAAGTTTGATATTTTTGCCGTCTCTAAATTGAATTCAGAATTGTCAGAAGCTTTACAATAATTGATATGGCTTCTGCTATAAAATAAAGTTTTGTATTATACACGACTATAAAGGGAAACTAACCATCTCGTGAAAGTTAACATCTTTCACTCAATGGTTAAAATATCCCTTTATAGTCTTGTATAAAGACCATTATTAACCACTTTGAACAACTGCCGAGAAAGCCTTCTTTACAAGTGGAAAAAAGGTTAATAATATAACAATAATCGACCATTTCCAGACTTATCAACAAACCTGTTTGGCAACATGGCGTTTACCAACTCTTTCCTTTGCCTACTACCACTTAAATAATAATAGTTTAAGAAAGATGAAAAAAATGGCTATTGATAGTTTCAATTGCGTACCATCATTTAAATAGTTTGCAAGGAAGTTAAATGGTATTTACAGGTCTAGATTCTTTAATAAAGAGATTTTTTTAATAAAATCATACCAGACCAATGACTTCCATAAGAAAAACACAGAAGTATATATCGACGGACGTGAAAATTCGGTTACATTATATTATTATACTCACGCAATTATCTTTTACAGTTTTTAAAAATCAATCAAACACTTGTTTATAGAGCATTTTTCTATAAAACAAAGAGGGTAAATTTGACTCTCTGAATATAAATTAATGTACTCAATTGAAAATCAATTCGTATTTCAAGACATTTTCTTCTAGGTCAACTTAAGCTTGTCACGAGAGCATTTTCATTTGAATTTTTTGGCAAATTTTTCCCTGCCGAATTGCGCGTCCGTAGAAATATTTAAGTTGTAAAAGAGTGAAGGTCCTGAAAACAAGGTCCGTTAACTTGGCCCCCCCACTGAGAGATTTCATAGTCGTATTATTTTGAAATGAATGCGCTCATATGCGCCGCCGATAATAACTCTTGCCCCATTATCGTTTTTTAGAAATCCGAAAAAACATGGGGGAGGGGGGCAAGTGAACGTAGCCCCCCCAGTACGTATTTTGTCCCTTGTAACTAGGTCACCTGATACATTTGGTTATGCGCTCAATTGCGCCACTTGAATTAAAGCTAGCGCCATTACGGTTAAGCCGTGACAAATTTTCAAAAAGTGGGGGGGCCAACTTAACGTTTTTAAAAGTTACTTTTTTTTAACATCTTTTCATACGAAATTGTACTCTCAGGTATGCGCTGAAATGCGCCGTAAAAAGATATCTTTGCGCCATTATTGTTTTTTGGTTATCCTTAAATATATTTGGGGGGGGGGGCAAGTGAACGGAATCCCCCATAACGCATTTTGCTACCGGTATTTGTGCCACTTGATACATCTGGTTATGAGCTCAATTGCGCCACTTGAATTAAAGCTAGCGCCATTACGGTTAAGCCATAAAAAATTTTTAAAAAGTGGGGGGGGGCTAACTTAACGTTTTCAAAAGTTACGTTTTTTAACATGTTTTTTCTACTACATCGTACCTTTCATCATGCGCTAAAATGCGCCGTAAACAAAAATCTTGGCGCCATTATAGTGTTTCAGAAACACTATACAGGGTGTTTTTTGGGAGCTTTAGTTAAACGATTCTGAGAAAGTAAAATAGGTAGGTTTTTAAAAATTTGTATTTAGGAGTTACTCCGAAGGCCGAATCGATGTAAAATATTTTCAAAATGGACGCACTTCCGGAAATAACTTTTGAAAACGCTAAGTTAGACCCTCCACTTTTTAAAAATTTTTTATGGCTTAACCGTAATGGCGCTAGCTTTAATTCAAGTGGCGCAATTGAGCGCATAACCAAATGTATCAGGTGACCTAGTTACAAGGGACAAAATACGTACTGGGGGGGGCTACGTTCACTTGGCCCCCCCAAATGTTTTTTCGGATTTCTAAAAAACGATAATGGCGCAAGAGTTATTATCGGTGGCGCATATGAGCGCATAACGAGCGCATTCATTTCAAAATAATACGACTATGAAATCTCTGAGTGGGGGGGCCAAGTTAACGGACCCATTCCCATAAGCAAATACAGTTCATGGTAGTTTCAAGTTTTGTTTTGACAATTGGAATGAATGTGTGTATGTCATTTCTCACAGTTTTTTTTGTTATATTAACTGCCTTTAATCGCGAGTCGCGTCTGGTTTTGAAATTACACTCTGTAAATTAAGCTTCTTTGGTTACTTTTGCAACGCTGCTAATTGGGAATAAAGGTGTGAGAAGCAAATTTGAGAGTCAGGCACATCTTTAAAAGCTGTTTAGTAATGGTGGAAAGCACACTCTTCTCAATATTCATAACTTAAGACACAAGCACCAAGAAATTTCATAAAACAGGAATTTTCATACATCTAAGACCAAAAACATGCAGTCTAGTAAATTTTGTTTATTTGCAACTGGCAGATTTTTTTGTTGCGAGTTTTACTAAGAAAGTTGTAGCATTTTTCTCTTTGGCGTTGATAAGCATTGATTGTTCAAGATTTGTTTCATTTTCTTGCCGAACATCTAGAGGGATAATCTTGAATGCCTCGATAAATTCCACTAAATGTACCTAAATTATGAAGTGTAATTCGACAATAAAACTGAAGCTTTGAAACTCAATTACTTTCTAAGATATTAATTGTTACAGTTTTTCCCTCGGACAAGACAAAAAGGGTATAGATTTTTCCACTCGCAAACATTCGCCCGAAACCGTCAACATTTGGGCGGGGAATTCGCCCTTACAAAAGAAACGGGCGTATACGCGCACGCTATCACAACTTGATTGCCATCGTGTATGGAGAAGAAATCAAAACGCACAGTCGCACGTGTCATTTTAATAGGTACACGTGTTTCTACTCGATTTTTTGTACAAACATCGGCATGTTTTCGTCATTAACTGTCGTGATGTAAGTGATTAACAATAAGTGTGAGAGGGATGTTTAATATGGACAATTTGGATTTAGATCGGCAGTTCTTTTTTGAGCCCGGCGCGTTTATTGGCAATAACAATAATAATACTAGTGGTAGTTCGAGTTCGACAAACAGTGGCGATCTGTTTCTCTACGATGATAACAGCAGTGACTCGGTGGGATCCGCCTATTCCTTTAACAGTGACCAGGAGAACACCTCGTCCGGCTCTAAAGAGTAAGTTGGAGCTTTCCGCTTTTCGGGGTTGAAAAACCAATTTTTCAGTCGCTTGCATCGTCATCGTAGGCGCAGCAAATGCCCGCAGCAGCAAATACAGCAACGGCAAGCCGCAAATTTACGCGAAAGAAAACGGATGCAATCCATTAACGATGCCTTCGAGGGACTCCGGGCCCATATTCCAACGTTACCTTACGAGAAAAGACTGTCGAAAGTCGACACCCTGAAGTTGGCGATCGGCTACATCAACTTCTTAAGCGAGCTAGTGAGAGCCGATCGAAATTCGTCGACCGGCGGATTTAGCGGTCTGAGTAGAAACAATCAAAGGGACGAACCGAAAAAGATCATTGTAAGGGGTAAGTTTTTATTTTACGCAAATTACTATGACAGCTGCATTGCCTCACAGTTTTTGATAGGGACACAAGAGCCCAGTCATCACGCATTTTGTCATTGTAGAGGGTGTAAATAACCCCCACAATCGGTCTTCAATAGAACCACAAATGGCAGGAGAGCTTCTAATAATTCATTTATTATGATACGCTCTTTAAGTGAAACTGATCGCGGGAATTATTTGCTCCAATCGTTTAAAAATTACTCATGGGGGGGCTGTTGAAATTATTACCGCTAATTTTTCGTTTCATGTTCAGGCTCGGGTGGATTATACACGGCGCATTCTTTATCGTGGTCCCGACAAAAAGAGCCAAATTCGAATGGGATTATGTACGCTAAAGTGTGGACCCCCGAAGATCCGAGGGCGAATAAGACGGACGGTAGTTCCTCTTTCGTTTTGCAAGATTAAAGTTACCTCCAAAATCTATTCTAGTCGATGAGTGCAAGTACACTTCTTTTGATACCAAAATCGGTCTAGTCATTTAAGTGCTCAGTTGTTGTTACTCGTAAATGTATATATTGATTATAGTATTAAATAAAATAAATAATATACAAATTTATTATGGTCAAATTTTTTGGAAACACTCCCTTAATTTAGTGGAGGTTAAACGTCTCTATACCCATCTTTTTTTCTAACTGTCACTTATTTTCATCTTAAAAACTTTCAATGAATAGGCACAACGAAAGCGTTCAATTTTTCCCGATTTTTCCCGTCGAATTATACGGAAGTAAAGATTTCTAACTTGAAAAAGAGTCAAGGTTTCGAAAACATTCTCCCAAACAAATATTGTTCATGGTAGTTTTTATTTTGGCGATTGTCAATGAATTATTTGTCCTAAATCGTATTTGTCTGTTACGGTTTTGAATTACACGCTGGAAATTCGTCATGTTCAGAAATTCAAATACAGCTCCGAAAGCCGGTTGAACCAATGAAAATTAATAAAATACCGCCGCCATAACTATTCCACCATCGAGTTAAACAATTATGGAGTATTCGAGAGGGAATTTTTTTGAACAAAAATTTTGTTCGTCGACCTTAATAGAATAAGGTCCAGATTCGAGATTGGTGTATAGTGAGCCAATGCGGACAGAGTACGGTCCATATTTTGGCGTTCGTCCAAATCAACTCATAGCCACCTATTGGTCCAGTTAGAAGGTTGTGAAAAATTTGCGTTTGTCATTAGAGTGTAAAAGGTACGGAGCATGAACGTGAACAATTTAAAAGTGTCGCAATCGAATGGATTACGTGAGCAGACACGGCGTTCCTTCCATTATTTAGTTTATTTCCCTGTATTGCATTTTCGAAATCAACATGAAAATCTACGTCGTTTCCCCATACCTAGCATCAAAGGTTTATTCAAGATTTTTTAAAATTTTTGACGTTTGACTGCGTTTCATTAGGACCCAGTACCTACCAATGACGCCGTTGACTTGAATTTTAAAAGATTTTCTAAAATCAACAATACTGACATGATGCGACATGAGAATAATTTACATTTTAATCCCCCTTCTACAGGGTGTTTAAAAACTAACGGTCAGTTTTAATAACTTTTGTATTGTACCGTTCTTGAAAACATTACCTAGCGAAAATTACTGGTTTCAACATGACGGAGCGCCGGCTCATTCTACCCGATGCTTATATGTCTTTGAACATTTTTGAAGATAGGTGGATTATATGTGTGGGGTCACTAAAATTAAAGTTTGAAGTTAATTTTCAGAGAAATCTAGGGAAGGAGAAATTCGTTGTAAGTATGTAACCGTAAATTTATCTCAGGGGCTCCAGGATACTCTTTGATAAAAGTCAGGAAAATGACACATTACTGGAGAGGAAATATTGAAGTACGAGGTCCCTTTGAGGCCGAGTACTTTAATTTCCGAGTGACATGTCATTTTACTGACGAGTTTTTTATTAAATTTGACCCGAAACCGTATTTTGATCTAAAACTTCAATTTTCATATGGAACTTTTGATTATTGTCAATCTGTCAGTAATGACAGAGGCCATTATAAACACTTAACAATATGACAGCTGACAGGTGCGGCTGGTAAAGTGACAGGCGGCAGGAAAGGTAGTCGGATTTGCCTCTGGCGTGGAAAATAAAGATTCCTGACATAGAGAAGGCATGAAAATGATGGTTGCTTCATGACGATTTTGGGTAAAAAATTTACACAAAATATTACACCTATTTTGCATGCCAACAAAATCTTACAGTGATCTTTAGTGTCACTTAAATACGGGAATGGTGCAAAGACCAGAAAGCTAAACAAAGTAACGGAGAGTTCAAATTTCATGCCGAAATTCATACAGGGTGCTTCAAAAAAATTTTTGAAAGCTAACACCCTGTATACAGCGACCAACTATTTTCACCCATTATTTTAGAGATTTTATAAAATAATACATATATCAAATTTGAAACAATTATCACAGAACATAAGAGAGAAAACTCAAAATACGAAAACTTTGCCATCCGGTATAACGAAAACGACGCCATTGAGACCAGCATATATTTCTTGCTTTGACGAGTACTATTACCCCCTCAAATATCTGCATGACATGAGCCCCTGTATAATAGAAGGCTTAGAAAATGCGGTGGGGCTATTAACAACTCGCACTCAAAAATGACGAAAATTGAGACAAGTTTCTAGAACTCCTGGGGAGTTATTCAAAAACTTTACATTAAAATTACACAAAACTCGCTTATGAACTCTTCAGCTAATGGGAGGGTGGTAAAGTCAGAACTTCAGAGTTATACAAAAAATTTTTTTTAATCCATCCGTGTCAAGGAAGAAAATTCTCGATAGTTTTTTTAGCGATCTTCCAACTCATGTTGGAAGGACCAATTATGGCTACTTTCTCCGTCCGTCTGCGCAATGTCAACTTTATTTAAGAGATCTTTTTTTTGAAACTTTAAACACAGATGCTTCTAGTAAAGACAAGCATATCGCATATTATAAAAATCAGATGTGCGCACGCGTAAACTATGCAATGTCAACTTTCTTATTTATAAAGATATTTTTTTTGAAATGTTAACCAAAGATTTTTCTAATAAAGGCAAACATATCGCATATTTTAAACATCAGGTGTGCGCAATGCTAAGTTTCTTATTTATACGATATTTCCTTTGTACGGTGTGCGCTATTTTGGTTGACAGCGCAGTGTGACTGGAACGTGTGCGAACTTTTTTTTTTAAAAACCCAGCACCTGATTTTTAAACGAATTTGTTCCATATTTTAGTTGCTCACTGTGTATTGAAAACTGTAGGAGCTCCAACATGAGTTGGAAAATGAGCTAAAAAACAAAAAATCATCGCATTTTTTCAGATCATAACAAAAAAGTAACTTTTTTTTATATAGAACACCCTGTATATTATTACATTATGACAGCTTATTAAATTCTCTACAAAAGTTTTTTATGCACCATGGCCAAAATACTTCAAATAACTAAGTTTTTTCAATTATTTTCAATTTCAATCCAGTTATCCATGAAAATGGTAAAATGATCTTGTTTGTTGTAAAATATCTGGCAATTAACTTTGAAGTTTATTACCTACAGTTTCCTAGAAAATATGCTTTTCACGCGCCCTATATACTGCAAAAAATGGAAACGTTTTTGAACACTTTCTTTAACAGGGGTAGGTATCAATTGTAACTTACGTTATTTTTAGCGCACTTTTCAACGAAAAATTTTGTTTTCTTTTAAATTACAGATATACAGTGATATTTATTAAGAAGTAGGCATAGGGATTTGGGTGTATTGTTTTCCCTATGTCTACTTTTAAATTACAAAATCTCTTCTGAAGAGTGCCGAATTTTATGCATCCAAAATGCCAAATTGCTTTGGCTTCATCGAAAATAAATTTCTAAGCACCAATTGACAATAACTTTTTTTTTCAGTTGAGTACGTCATACACGAACGAAAATAAGAATACGGAAGTTAAAACAACAATATTCATATTAATTAATATGACAGCCAGATTCCTATTTGTTTTAAAAAGTTATTTTGGTTGCATAAAATTAGGCGACCTTCAGAAGAGATTTAGTCATTTAAAAGTAGACATAGACCAAAACAATACATGTAAATCCCTATGTCTACTTCTTAATAAATATCACTGTAGATTGAGTAGAAAAAATACACCATTTTCATAATTTAATAACTACTTAGAGACAATTTTAGAATTTACAGGAAAAGAACAGAAGATTAAGAAATTTTGAGGGAAGTATAAAGGGAACTCAGACACAATTTGGGAGTGCGGTAAGAGAAAGTGGCTTATGAAGAGAATTACAGCAAAATTGAAAGAGAAATCTAGAGAAAATTTTGGAAAAACCGAAAGGACAGTTGAAACATGAGGATCAACTAAAAGAGGAACAATCAATTTTAGGCAAACTAAATGGGAACTTGAGAGGAATTTGGTGCGACAGAGGGGCAAAATTTGGGAATCTACTAGAGGTGAGAATTTTAGGGGAACGTGAAAGGGAGTCGAGAACTTGAAAGGAACATAAATAGAATGTGAGATTAACAGAATTCATTTAGGTAAATTGATAGGAATTTGAGAATAAATTGGCATGTGCTTATGGGGAAATTGAGCAATATGAAGGGGGCCTTCAACAGAATTTGTTAATGATTTGAGGGGAATCTGCAGAGAATTTTGGAAGCGCAGGAAAGTCAGCTTTAAAGAGGAAATTGATACGAACTTCGGGGGAGGTGGAGAGGAGCTTGGCGAATATTAAAAAGAAAATTTTAAAAGTAAATGAAAGGAATTTGAAGGGAACATGAGATAACAATAAAAATGAGAGGAACTGCCAAAGTTACGGAGAGCAGCTTTAGGGAATTGTAAAATTGACTTGAGTAATTCGGAAATCAGAGAGAATTTTATGAAGTTTCAGCCGAACTTGAGAATGATTCGAGTGAAACCTGCAGAGAATTTTAGGATTGGAACTTGAGAGGAATTAGGCACGAATTTAAAGAGAACTAGAGCCGAACGAAAAATGTGGAGCATTATGAAGAATTGAAGAACCTAACTTGACAAGAGAAGAGGAGCATGAAAGGAATGGAGTATAACAGAATTAATTTAACAGAAATTGATATTTATTTGAGAAGAACTTCAGAAAAAAATTAAAAGAAAGCTTGGAGGAGACATAAGAGAAAATTTAGAAGGGGCTGAGAGCGGCTTACGAGGAAATGGAAAGGATTTCATTGGAACTTGAGAATGATTTAAGATAATTTTTAAGAAAATTAAATGGGAACTTAAAGGGCAGGTGAAAGAAACATGAGGAAGAGGAACAATGACTTTCAGGGAAAAATAGAAATTCATACGAACTTAAAAGGAACTGGAAAGGAATGTGACGGGAAGGAATGAGGGGTATTGAGTCATTACGCTAATTTGAAAAATGTACACCTATCACCTGATTTCTTACAAGGTTTTTCAACTTTATCAAAGGCCGAATTTTACCTAAATTTTTAATAACATGGGAGCCCAATCCGATTTCTTTGAGAAAATGTGTGCAAGTATATCCCAATGTGCTTCTGGAAAATCGTAACCTTTCTCGGGGCCCCTTTTCCACGATGAGGTGAAAGTTATCTATCACATTACGCAATCAAAGAGCGACGCAAGTTTTTGAGCAATTACTTTCGTCGTAAAGTAATAACATTCATATTTAACAGTTCCCATGCAAAGAAAATAAAGAAGAAGAGCAACTCACCCCCAAAGGTCTCAAGTTCGCCAAAAGACAGCGTAAAACGCGATCTCGATTTACCAGCGACATCACAGAAACTGACTAATTTGAATAACCCACGGTGGCCTTATCAAGAATTTGAAAACTAGTCGGGTGACGTATCACCACCTGTGTTGATTAAAATTGAATGCAAAGTAGAATTATCTACACGTTTGTCACCGTCTTAGATTTTTAAAATGTAATTCGCGTTTTTGGTATCCGTTCAAGATTAGAATTATGTTGGGTACCCTGATTTGCTCTTGGAAAATTTACATTATAATGTTGCGTTGCCCTCGCGTCATAATTTTTGCAAACGAATAATGATCCTGAGGGTCAAAAGTAGAATACTCACATTTTGAAAAATATTTTCATTTGTAAAAACCATCGCCTTTTCACAATTTCTAGAAAAAGAAAATAAGAAAACTCACCCTTAAATCTTCACAAAAAGTGATTTCGGTTACCAAGCACTAACACTAACGCTATTTCGACAAATTTCATTGACCGGCGCACAAGAAACTGGTCTTAATTAGAGCATTTTTGGTAACGTACGGCGGCCTTATCAGACCAGGTATTTGAAAACCAGTCGCGTCGCTATGACGTATCAATGCACGTGCGCATAATATTACCAATTTATTGTTTCTATGGTCTTTTTAAAAACGACTTTTTTATACACAGTGTTTCAAAATTTTTTATTTGATAGAGATTCACATCCATGATCAAAACCATTGTCACAACACACTTCGATAAGGATTTTAAGTTAAACCTAAAATCTTGAGGGGTTTCCCGAACTTCTAATCTTTGATTCTCAATATTTTCGAATGCAAAGAATATATCTCTAGTAGTCCCCTAGGGCCGAATATGAACAGGTTTTTTATTTTATTTTAAGGTGTACTTAAAAGTTAAAATATACAGGGTGTTAACTAATGTCATTTCATGGGTGATAAAACTCGTCAAAGTAAAAAATGTGTAGATATATGCATGCTCTAAATGGCGTCGTTTTCGTTATACAGGGTGGCAAAGTTTCAATTATTTCTCTCGAAAACGGTGACAGATACGGGAATAGTGAAAGAGACCTGAAATCTCAACAAAGGAACAGAGAGTTCAAATTTTATGCCGAAATTCATACAGGGTGTTTCAAAAACAGTTTTGAAAGATAAAATTGTAGCCAATTCAAGAAAATGTAACTGCCACCATTACTATTTTGACTTTTTATTCTAAAAAATAATAGATATATCAAATTTGAAACAATTATAGCACCAGAGAAAACACGCAAAATACGAGAAAAGAAATTTCCATGCAAATTTGGGTCAAATCTCAGAAGCAGTGGTCCAAAATTTCTTGTTGACTACACCACTGGATTCTACGTAAAAATATCTAAAATTTAATGTTTTTTCTATCTTGGGTAGTAACTAGTAGGATATGATAACACCTCAAAAAATCATGGATTTGACTCATTTTCAAGTGCCTTGTTACATGTGATATATATGTTAACTGTGTGCAAAGTTTGGCGTTTGGCAGTTATGGTGTTCACGGACGTACAGACGGACACCATCAACTTCCCTATAAAGCTTACATCGCTTTCCTCGGCCGCTTAATAATCTACAAATATAGCATATTAACTTTTAAAAAATATAATACACTAAGGATGATTCAAAAAGGGCTCAAAAAAGATTTAAAAAAAAGGTCAAACGATTTGATAAATACAAAATTTCAAAAATTTTTTGAATCTTTCGCTTTTTTGAATCTTTTGAATCTATTGAAATCAATATGGAATTTTTGTAGTGTTATATTTTGGAAAAGAGATTCTTAATAAGTTAGTTTTTGATTAAAATATTTCAATTTAAAAATGGACGTAGGAAATTAAAAAAATTGTAAATCTATTTCTATCTATTTATTAAAGAAGATATACCAAGATTTTTCTTACAAGTTTCTTTATAAGACTGTTGAATAATGTGCTGTTTTAAAATAAGTGTACGGGATCAGGTAAAAAAGTTATAGGGCCTAACCCGAGACCTAACGTCATTTTTCAGTGGAATGCTCTGTATATTTCATTCGAAAAAGAGGATATTAAATTCACTTTCTAAAAATATAACACTAAAGAAATTTAAAAAAGTGCAATATTAGATTTTTCAAAAAATTTCAAAATGTTTAATTTTTGTTGTTTTTTAATATTTGAACGTTTCTTAAATGTTTTAATTCTTTTTTAATAATTTTGAATTTTTTGTTTTCCCTATCTATTGCGTTATATATTAAAAAAGAAAATGTTAATATGCTATCTTTTTAGATTAAAACATACAGGGTGTTCTATTTAAAAAATGAGGTTAAGTTCAGTAACTTTTTTGCGGACATCAGATATGTAACCTATTTTGAAAACGACAGATTACCCAGCAAGTAATTTTGTAATAAACATTTTTCGTGTCTTCATTCTGATATTGACAATTTTTGATTTTTCCTTGTATCTCTGTAAGCGAGCGAATGTTTTCAAATTTTGATTGTGCCATTTTTTAACATTGGCCCAAAAAGAGCACATGCCACTTAGTTTGTCTTTCGGTATGTGTGATTTGAGTGGGCCACCCCCTATTAGATTTATCGGATTGTATAGAACTTGTTCCACTGAAATACTTTTCTTTTTAGCACATTTCCACAAAAATAAAAAAAATTACTATTGTGGCCACTTTGCCCGTCCGTCCCTAGTTTTTCTACTCTTTCGCTATTGGTTCGTTATGCTGTCAAGGTTTGCACCAAGGAAGGAATTTTTTCTGTGCCGCTTACGAAAAAAGTTATAGTAAAAAACCCATTTTTTTGAGATTGTATTGTATTGCTGTCTGTCTGTATGCCCGTCTGTCAGTGTATCTGTCTGTTTGTCCGTCCGTGTGCACGATAGCTTTTGTATTTGCGCATTTTTAATTGTTAAATACTTAAATGAAACTTTTTATGTAGGCTGTAGATGTAGATGGCGACCTCGACTAAAGTAAAACTAGTGCCGAGTCAAAAAATATGTTGGGCTCATGCGCAATCGGATTTTTTTTATTTGTTAAGTTATTTAAATGAAATTTTGTATGTAGGCATCTGGAATAAAGATGAAACTAATGCCAAATCAAATAATTTGTTTTGCGCATGCCCCAGAAATACCCTGAAATTTTAGGGTAGGGTTCTTTTTATAAACTGAAATTGAAGCAGCAAGTCAAAAATGGATTGCACATGTGCAACGCTAACTTTCTTATTTGTAGCCGGATTTTTACGAAATTTTAAGTTTAAGTTTGCTTGCTTGCATCTTACAGTATGGGAAATGAACGCAATTGTAATGCGGCGAGTAGGTAATGCGCTTTTTATAAATCGTTTACGACGAGGTTTACGATTACCTTTTTAACTTCTTATTTGTGTGTTTAAAAGTACCTGTTACCAACTAAGAATTCCCTAATAGCCAACATAAATGAATATGTTTCTTGCTTACGTAATGCCCGTGTATAGCAACTTGAGCAGCTACCAGAAATCTTTGTCAGTCACCCACAATCACCTGCAATCATTTACAATCGTCTGCAATCATTCATAATCACATGCAATCCTCTAAAATCGACAACCGCATCGCAATCGCAGGATTGTGGTCGCAATCGCAGCAATCGTAGGGAAATCATGGGGATTGTCGCAATACTGTCACAAAATTTGAGATGTTACCCCCTCGTCTAATATCTAAAATTTCAAAGAAATATCTCCATTAATAAGAAAGTTGACATTGCGCAATCTGATTGTTACTATATGCGATATGTTTGTCTTTACTAGAAGCATCTGTGAAAATTTCAACAACATATTATTAATAAATAAGAAAGTTGACATTGCGCACTCTGCGCATGCGCAACTTAATCGTCGAGATTTTTCTTGGCCCAGCTGCCAGAGCTATAAGCTACCGAATTCAAAAATGAACGAACTATAAATACAGGGAGCGGCTAAAATATGGAACAAATTCATTAAAAAAAATGTCGGATTAAAGAAAAATGTTCTCACACGTCCACCACAATTTTTTCTTGCACTAGACAGAAAATATACCGGATGCGTCAAAAAGGAGATTTTGGTATCAAAGCTGATTTTATTAAATTGAACAGTATTTTTCATCTATTTATTTATTATATATATTTCATATATATATTCGTATATATTTCATCTATTTTCGAATTAATTTTACTATACGTAAACAGAATTCGAAACTGAATTTTTAAAAATGCTGTTCAATTTTATAAAATCAACGTTGGCGTCAAAATCTCTTTTTTGACGCACCCTGTATATTTTCTCTTTAGTGCAAAAAATGCGCAAGAAAAAATCATCACATCATCACATTTTTTTAAAATCTCAGCACCTGATTTTTAAGTGAATTTGTACCAAGTTTTAGCCGCTTACTGTGTATTGAAAACTGTACGCTTAGTTAAAGCCTCGAATGGACGGACGAGCGGACCGACGGACAGAAAAAGTGATGTAAAAACAGTTTTGTATGCATCTTTTAATTCTGAACACCTCTACAGTTTTTTCTGTAAAATGTACAGGGGAGCAGGATTTTGCATAAAATTAATTTCACATGTTAAAACCCATGTTCCTACTAACCGTGCACCACCCTGTATATCGTTTGCCTATGTAAACACAACTTTTTCCTTCACAGTTTCTACTAAAAAAACTCATTTAACAATAGAAAAGAAACTATTAAACTCCATCTTTCAACTTAAGCCACTTTCTAAAATTTACATTTTTTACTTTTAAATAAAAGCCTATAATTCCTTTGTTTATTAAGTTATCGGAAAAGTGTTTATTACAGAAGTTTCTTTGCAATGATTGTTGCATCTACTGATTTCAAAATAAGTATACGGGGTCTGGTAAAAAACTTATCAGACCTAACCTCGATTTTAAATGGATTCAATTCGAAAAGAGAAGTGTTTAAAAAAATTTAAAGAAATTGTAAAAATTTTTTTTAAAATTTTATTATAAGAACCTTTTCAATCTTTTTTTGAATGATTTTGAATCGTTTTGAATCTTTTTTTTAAATGTCATCCCTGGTGTGTTATAGTTTTGAAAAGAGAATTTAGTATTCTGTCTGTTTAGATTAAAATATACAGGGTGTTGCACTTAAAAAAAAATGAGGTAAGATCCAATAAAAATAAATTTAACTATTTTTCTTGCCAAGAAGAAAAGTTATCGGACCTAACCGCTTCTTTTCTTCCTATTGCGAATGTGTCTCCAAGAAAAGTCTCCCTTCGCGGAATATTCGTCCCACAAAAATTCGTCACCACGGAACGTTCGCCTTCGGTTTTTTTACCCCTAAATTCGCTACCTTTGGAATACTGGATTGTCGCATGAACTTGTGGAAACCCTAAGCTCCAAGTATATACTTATAATTCTAAAATTCCCCCCTACTTCTGTGATAAAATTCGCTGTAGTGAATTAGGCTCTGGAATAATTGCTGAACACAATTTCAGCATTACCCCCCAAGCGAGATCGCCTTCGCAATATTTAGTTATTCCTGGAGACGCCCACTTTTCCTTCTCCCTATTTCGGTGCACGCGTCCCGCATTAAATGACATTAGATCTATGGCAAACAACCCTCTAAAAGTACGTACAAATATAATGTTACAAATTGTACAAACAAATCTAATGGATTTTTCTAACGCTCATCAACCTTCGAAATGAACGTGCAGGTGCGTCGTGTACCTGCACCTGAATCAAATTTTATCTCACAAGTGTGTACTCGGTACTCACTCGCAAGATAAGTAGGATTTGTTTTGCGGTAGCTAGTACGAAATTTGCGTCGTCGTTCGCGCATTAACGAAATGTAGAAGGTAACGATTTAACGAGAGGTTAACGTGAATCCACCATTTCTCCACATCGTGGGAGAAAGCATTTGTAACCAATCGCCTTCTATGAGAATATCGACGCTTGTCGTCGACTGACGTCACGGATGCGTGGGAATTTTCACATCTGCTCGTAAATGCTAATACACATTTTGGTACTCAATTTTTTTTAATGAATATATTTAATTATGTAGCTTAAAAGAAAAACGCGCCATTTGCATTTTCGATGTACGTGGCTTTCGAGTCAAAATGTCGCTTATTGAGAGGCAAATTTTCACATTTCCAAAAAACTGAAAGATGCAGAAATGGGAATCTGTTTCGGTGTTGAGAAGGGTGTCATATCTCTCATTCTCAGTAGGTATATTATAAAAGTAGTTGATCGTTTCAAAGATAGTAATCTTGTAGTGTAGAGTGTGTAGACGATAAAGGCTCAAATAGAATAATTACTTCCTGTAGAAGTGTTGTACCTAAATAATCCTTTAGCTCCAATTTCGATCATTAATTTATGAGATTTTTAGGTTTTCTAGTACGCATTTTTAAAATTTTGAATTCTCAGAGGTCTCCACCGGGATATAAAAAGTATCTACTTAGTCACATGTAACCAGATACATGACAACACTGGTTTTTAGGAAAAAAAACTTGGTTTCGTAATGATAAATTAACAAAATCGGCAAGGGTAGCTTCATACTATCCAGTATCCATCCCATTTAATTAGTTGTTGATTAAACGGTATTTCAAAATTCAAAATCTACGTTATACAGGGTGGGTTTTTTTTTCATTTTTAGCATTGGGATCTCGGAAACCATAAGACATACAGATTCGGTTAAATGAGGAAAGAGTTGTCGTTTTAAGAGCTTATTTGCTTTTGTTTTTTGAAAAAATCCACAGTTTACTAGATATGAGCGAAAAACAGATTTAGTGATTTTTGATTTAACTGTTATATAGAATCGTTATTATTAGAAATACAGCAAAATGACACGAATAAAAGTTTTAGACGTTTTAATGCTTAACATTATGAACATACTAATTTCCTTCTATATTTTACAATTTTTGAGTTATAATACAAAATTTAATTTTTTTAATAAACAGAGTTTGCCATGGAAAACAACATCTAGTGAGATAGGTAAATAGTGTAACTGTGGCACATATTTAACATATTTAAAGGCCATATTCGAACATTCACTATGAAAATTAAATTAATAATTATATTCAATAGGTACACTATTAAAAGTAGATCGTATCATGCCATAGAAGACAATAAATAAACAAAATACTGATGTTTATTGTTGAAGGCCTCAAAGAAAACTTGGATTTAATGTTTGGTGCGGAATTATTGGATCACGAATTCTTGGACCTTTAATTTACGGTAAACGACCAGGACAAGGGAAAGACAAGCATAGTCACCCACAAAATAAATACTGGCAATTCCCAACCGATTAGACAACAGCCAAGGCGACTCCCATTGGCTAAACGAGACGAAGCGGAGGAGATTATTAGAGACATTGTGCCGTAGTTCGATATCAAAAAGGAAATGAACAATAAAACTGTTCTGATATCAAAAAAAAAATAAAGCACCCACATGCACCGGCTAACTTTCTTTATTGAGTGGTTTCTAATCTGCTACTCTAAGTTGTAATTAAGCTACTTGCGATTGTTAGTGGCTGTCTTCTTGTCTTCTTACGGTTGGTCCGGCTCTGGGTGGATGGTAATGAAAAACGTCCTTAATTCGAAATGGCGAGGCGATTGGTCCGATGCTCGGTATTTTATAATTAAGTAGGTACGGTTTCAAACCCTTCTTAGCCCATAATAGCTCAATAGCTGAATCTTTAAATTGTAAAAAATGACTGAAAAATCGGTCTATAAATATTTGATATCTGGAGAGCGCCAGAATAGGATACTTTACTTTCCGCTCTCTTAAAATCGATTGATTCATCGCATTGGGAAATCCTCGCGCTAAAAGCTCGACAAATTCAATCTTTAAAAACATAGGCGTAACATTGCGTTTTAATAAAAATTTCCTTAAAATTGTTACAACATGAGAAAACAAGGTGTCATCGAGCCATCGAATAGTCCTTGGTCATCACCGATAGTGCTTGTAAAGAAGAAGGATGGCTCCACAAGATTTTGCGTTGACTACCGTCTGTTAAATTCGGTCACCAAGAAAGATAGCTATCCACTGCCGAGAATAGACGACACCTTGGACACTTTATCTGGAGCCCAATGGTTTTCCACACTCGACCTAAAGAGTGGTTATTGGCAAGTGGGAATGGAATCGACAGACCGAGAGAAGACCGCGTTTTCTATAGGCTCTGGACTTTGGCAATTCACAGTAATGCCTTTCGGATTGTGTAATGCCCCCGCGACGTTTGAGAGACTTATGGAAGCAGTTCTAAGGGGACTAACGTGGCAGACATGTCTGGTATATTTGGATGATGTAATTGTCGTAGGAAAAACTTTTGAAGAACACCTAAAGAACCTGAGAGAGGTGTTTGGACGATTACGAGAGGCCAATTTAAAACTAAGTCCCAAGAAATGCTTTATGTTCCAAAAAGAAGTTAAATATTTGGGGCACATCGTATCTCGTGATGGTGTTACAGCTGACCCAGAGAAGATTATAGCGATTCAAGAGTGGCCGATTCCTGAGAACAAGCACGAGATTCGAAGTTTCCTCGGTTTGTGCACCTATTATAGACGATTCGTGAAAGGATTTGCCAACATTGCCAAACCATTAATAAAGTTGACAGAAGAGGGCAATGAGTACGAATGGAGTGAAGACTGTCAAAGAGCTTTCGAACATCTCCGGCAAGCTCTTACTAGCGCACCTATCCTTGGCTACCCCAGAAATGAAGGAAAGTTTGTGCTAGATACCGATGCCAGTAACACCGCCATTGGAGCTGTCCTCTCTCAATTGCAAGACGGACAGGAAAGAGTCATTGCCTATTTCAGCAAAGTACTGTCGAAACCCGAGAGGAATTATTGTGTGACTAGGCGAGAGCTCCTGGGTGTGGTAAAGGCATGCGAACATTTCCATAAGTACCTTTACGGCCGCAAGTTCCTGATAAGGACAGATCATGCAGCGCTAAAGTGGCTCTTGCAGTTCCGAAACCCAGAAGGACAGGTGGCAAGATGGTTAGAACGTCTTCAGGAATATGTCTACGACATTGAACACAGGGCTGGAAAAGTTCACAATAATGCAGACGCTTTGTCAAGAAGACCGTGCAAAGACAACTGCACACATTGTTCTAAAATAGAAGACAAGATTGGCCATCTGCGGCGAACAACTGTAGAGAGTGAGGAGTGGAAGCCAAGCGAAATCAAAACGGCCCAAGAAAACGACCCAAGTATAAAAACTGTTCTGAATTGGATACGCCACGGACAAAGACCAGACTGGCAAGACATTAGTGCCACAAGTCCTGAAGTAAAGAGTTATTGGGGCCAATGGAATAGCCTAACTCTGAAAGACAACCTGTTGTATAGGACCCTTGAAAGTGAAGATGGCACCGAATCGACGCTGCAATTAGTAGTACCTAGAAGCAAAGTGTCGGAAGTATTGCGAAAGTTGCATGACGGCGCTTCCGGAGGACACTTTGGTATTACGAAAACGTTACAAAGGGTACGTGAGCGATTCTATTGGGTCAACCGTAAAGAAGATGTCCGCCGATGGTGTCAAAAATGTGAGTTATATGCTACTGGAAACGGACCAGTTTCCAAGAAGAAGGCACCCATGAGGCAGTATAACGTTGGTAGTCCGATGGAACGAGTTGCTATCGATATCGCAGGACCGTTTCCCGAGACAGATGGCGGAAATAAATATATCCTAGTCGCTATGGATTATTTCACAAAGTGGACTGAAGCTTACGCCATTCCAAACCAAGAGGCAGCAACAGTTGCAGAAGTGTTGGTAAAGGAGTTCTTTACACGTTTTGGTGTTCCTATAGAAATCCATTCAGACCAAGGAAGGAACTTTGAATCGGCTTTGTTCCAAGATGTTTGTCGATTGGTAGGAGCCAATAAAACCAGAACAACACCTTTGCATCCTCAGTCAGATGGAATGGTGGAGAGAATGAATCGAACGATGGGTAAATATCTTTCAAAAGTCGTGGCAGAACATCAGAAAAATTGGGACCAGTACCTCCACCTGTTCCTTATGGCATATCGATCAGCCGTCAACGAGACCACGGGTCAGACTCCTGCCTGCCTTATGTTGGGTCGTGAACTACGCCTTCCATGTGACCTCGAGTTTGGGCGTAAACCCCATGAAGAATATGTCGCAGGTGAAAATTATGTTGACCAACTAAGGGCGAAGATGAACGACATTCACGACTTGGCTAGAAGTCATATTCCGATTGCCAGCGATCGCATGAAAAATCAATACAACCTCCGCTCGGCCAATGAAACTTTTGAAGCTGGAGATCTGGTATGGCTGCACAATCCACAGAGACGAAGGGGTCTTTCTCCCAAGCTACAAAGACAATGGGAAGGTCCGTATGAGGTGATCAAGAAAATAAATGACGTGATATATCGTATCAGAATGAAACACCGGAAACCGAAAGTTGTCCACATTAATCGACTCGCACGATATGCCGGATCCAACAACAACGAAGAAGTTAGAGGTATTCGAGAAGAGGAACGCAGCTTTGGGATCGAGCCAAACTTTAACGATTTTATGTCAAATTACGCCCAGCGGAAGAAAGCTCGATTTGGCGTTACTCAGGAAATCTGTCAAAATATTTTTGAGCTTCCGGTTAACGTTTCCATCGCCCATTGTGTCGCCGAAGACCTTCGCATGGGTAGAGGTATAGCTTCCGTATTCCGGAAAAGATTTGGAAGAATAGACGAGTTGTTAAAGCAAAGACCACGAGTGGGTAAAGTACTGCGCTTGGAAGATAGTCAACGCTCTTTGTTCTACTTGGTTTCAAAGAAAACGTCAGAAGGCAAACCCACCTATGAAAACCTCTGGTCTGCTTTAAAAAACTTAAAGAAACTCATGGCATACTATGACATAAATAGCTTGGCGATCCCGAAGATTGGATGTGGTTTAGATGGGTTGGACTGGAAAATAGTGCGAACCATGATCGAAGTGATTTTTAGAAACACTAGCGTTCGAATTACAGTATGCTGCTTCAACCCACAGGGGACGACCCTCCGCAAAACTGTGGACTGTTACTTTTTCAAGAAAGGTGTTTGTCGAGCAGGCTCTGACTGCAGATTCCGACACGAGGCATTAAAAAGTAATACTAACGCAGTTTCTGAACGAGACGTCCAGAATTAAGAAGGGGGCAGTGTAACGAAAACTGGCTTTTACACGTTCACTCCGTCTTGGAAAAGTTAATGATTTTGACATCTTGGTTATTCTATGAACTTCTTGATGCCTTGTCTGAAGGATCAATGTCGTTCACGAGTGCTTCCTCTCTTGGGGAAATTACCAATATGACTATAACCACGTAATGTAACTTGTCGATGTAACAATCACGTACAGCTCCTCTTCTTGAAGGACTAATTACAATCCAAGTGCGGTTCGTTTTCTCGAAGTACCAATGTTATTGACTCTTACCTAATGTGATATGATTATATTGTCTAGGTCGAAGAACAATTTGACAAGAGCTTTTAAATTAAATTTATTATGACGGTTTTTTATCTTTTCCTCTAACAACCTTATTTCTATGGCAACATTTTATAATTATTCAGTAAACTTGATACAAATAAATACAACATTCTTGGTATGATTCTCCTCATACACACGAGCTAAGACATTCTCTTTGAATAAAATTTTTGCAAAGTTCGGCATTCGTAGTAATAAAGTAGGCAAGTGAAGCACGTTACCAGAGCTTTGTTGCACAGTTATTACCAAAGACCTGAAAGAATTTTTGAAGCACCCATATATACTTCGCGTTTCTATAATTGGTACCTAAATGCCTCCCCTCTTGCAACAACGAAATCTTGATTTCGGCGATTTAATTTAATACGTCTCTTTACACAATCACGAAATAAAAATAAGTTCGCTACGTCTAATCTCGTGTACCTACTTAGGTAAATAAAAATTGCGAAATGTTTGTTCTTCAAGGGAATTATTCGGGACCAAAGAAAAACTGTAAGGGGTTTACAAGCGAAGGCTTGTCCGAAAAATGATCCCCAAATCGAGACACCAACATCCCTCCCCTCAACGTTCTCTTAGCATTGATGATTTCGAGCAAACCTGATCTATTTGCGCAGTTTGTTTTCTTTGTGTTGAAAAATTCTCGTTAACTGTAAACTGGAGATGGCGCAACTTTCGTTCACATGTAGAAAAAATACGGGCATATTTTAGGTGGTGTTTGCTAAGTGTCGACTGGAGAGGAGATAAGGTGACTGAAAGGCACACAGAGCGTTAGGAAATTATGGAGGTTTAAAAAGGAGGCGTTGTGAAATAAACAACAGATCTCTTGAAGCCCTTCGTAATGAAACTTGGTTCACTTGTGTTTGTCGCGGGCCTCCTAGTCGTTGGGGTAAGTTCACTCGAAAACCTTCTTTAATAATCTTATACGTTTGTTACTAGAGGGTGAACGGGCAAGAGTGGTTGACAAAGTGGCCCACAATTACGTCATGCATTTGCAAAACCGGCTACAACGCAAACAGTGCACTGCAGTTTTTAAAAAGCTGCACTCTTCCGGTTGAGCCTTGCGCCAATTGCTTCTTGGCTTGTCAGCGTGAACATATGAAAGCGATGTTAGCCACCGGTGCCGTAAATGTTACATTTTACACTTCACGAAATAGCAAGCTAACTGCGGCGCAAGTCCAAGAGTGTGATACGCCGTTAGCTAATGAGAAGGACAAATGCAAAAGAGCTCAATTATTTGACGCATGCTTGAAGGCCATAAATCCAACCTGTCTCAGTTACTAGGACTTGGTTACGTGGTAACTTGATAATCAGCTAGAAATGTACATACTGTTAATTCAATAAACGTCATCCTTTTTTCCATCTAGGACGTAAAACTGCTCTCTTTCTCAATATTGACTTTCCATTATTGTTCTACAGGCTTCAAGAATTTTCAATTTTAATTATACTTTAAAAAATAAACAAAAAACTGTCATAACAAATTCAAAAATTGTTTATGGTATAATTTAAAAAAGGTCACATGCAATAGATGGCGAGAACTCTGGTTGATAGTAAGTAAATGCCAAAAAAATAAAACTCTGATCCCGAATGGGAAGACGCTTTCAATGTAGCAGTAAAAATAACTTGTTACTTTTACTTTATTTTATAGCATATGTTAAATTGACATTTTAACAGGTTTGAATGAGTAGGCTAAGCCGTTCTTTAACAGTAAGAGAATAGATAAAGTGAAACAAATGACTATGCATTGTAATGACATCTGTCAATCTTATTTCAAATGACGTTCAGAACATATGACAATTATTTTTCTATGGAAACCATCGCGACACCAGAGCCTAAGCTTGCTATTTTGTATTACTTATACACGACGATAAAGGGAAATTAACCATCTCGTGAAAGTTAATTCAGTCGTGACTGCGCCACTCGTGAATTAACATATTTCACTCAATGGTTAAAATATCCCTTTATCGTCTTGTTTAATAAATAAACTATTATCCCCCACTTAAAAATCCTTAGCTGTTTGAGAATCGTTTCCGAAGTGTTTTGGGTAAACAACGTGAGAAAGTTCTTTCTCTGTGGTATTGCTACAAATTCATTTTCGAAGTGGAATAGCTCACAGGCATTTTACTTATGCAAGTGTTATGGTAGTGTAGATACATTACTGGCGAGAAAATATTGAAGTAATAAGAGGCCCCCTCGGGACCGAGTACTTCAATTTTCGCAGCGAGTAGTGTCATTTTACTGACGAGTTTTGCATTAAATTTGTACCGAAATCGTCTTTTTTAATATTACATTTAAATTTTCATATGAACCTATTAATACATATTAATGTACCAGTCTTGACAGCAGTGACAGGAGGCAGGAAAAGTAGCAAGGTAAGGAAAGTGTCACTGCTCATGGAAACGAAAATTTCCTGAAATAATATAGGAATGCAAATTCAAGACGATTTCGGGGGAAAAAAATTGTGGGTAGGCCAACTTAATACTAATTTGATCCAAATTAACTTTTTATTTTTAATATTTAACTACTGTTCTGAAAGAGAGGTTACATGAATTCAAACGGTAGGTACTGCGACATTTATTATAGATAGATTACGTAGGTACTATCAAAATTTGCGAAAACTTAACCTACCTAGTAGGATATTTGTTAGTCACATCCTTTTTACTAACATTTGGCAAACACGTTTTACCGTTGACAATATTAATAATTAATCGTTATTTGCAAATACTTTGCAGGCAACAACTTATTCAAAGACTTTCTAAACAAGTATAAATTGTGGACAACTCTTGTGCAGATAAAGCGCGTTTTTTAAACGGAAATAGCTTTTGTTTTGACATTGACCAATGGATATATTTCTTGCAGACGTCTCAATCGTTCTTTGTGAGTACCCTCTTCCGACAATCCGTTCTTGAGGTATAAAGGAATATACCCGATCACGATAAGAGGTCGAGGAGGAGGGCTATGGTTGGTAGAAATTAATTCCTTTCGTTGAGACCTTTCATTAGAGTACCACAAATTCCACTCCCCCCTCCCCGTACTTTGATAAGAGAACAGAAAGAAGGGCAGTACTTGGTAGAAAACGGTTCCTTTCGTTGGGACC
>NW_022170596.1:47134776-47174448 GCF_008802855.1 Photinus pyralis | reverse complement strand
TTAGATAGCGCTACCAGTATAAAAACTTATTATTTACTTTGTGATTTGTTTTACAAAATGAAGACGTACCGTCAATTGAAATTAAATAAAATTAATTATTTAACGCAGCCAAAATTACTCGGGAGATCGATAATTTTAAACTTCGCTAATAAAATACTGACCTGCATTACCAAAAATGCGCTTTAATCATGCATATGCTGATTTACAACTTGTTTTCACTACTAGTACTTGCAGTCCTCTAAATTAACATATTGTATTGTTAAGAAAGTGAACGGTTGGACAGAATTTTTTTTGTTTATTAATTTAACATGACAATCAAGTGCGTGGAAGTAAAAGTCAAGCAGGCCGTTTGGTTCTGTCAATTAGATGGTTTCCAATTGAGTAATTTCGTTCAAATTTTTTCAAAATGTCAATTTTAAGTATCTAATTTCCCTGAAAATGACAAATGGTAGCAATTATTCATTTTAGAGAACTTTTATTGAGCGAAATTTCAGGTTGCGATTTCTAAAAGTGACAGAGTGACAGTTCTCATTATTGACTACTAGCACAGACAAGCTAAGACGCTCTTTAACCGCGAGGGTAGATAAAGTGATCACTTTAACCACAAGGATACATAAAGTAAAACAGATGATTGTACATTCTAATGACAACTGTCATTCTTACTTTAAATGTCACGTGAAGTACGATATAAAATGACGTTTGGAATGACTTGTGCTGTTCCTATGGAAATGACTGCGACCACAGAACCTAAGCTTGCTATTTTTGAGGTCTAAATTAAATTCAAATTGTCAGACACTTTGTGACTTCTGTTATAAAATAAAGTTTTGTATTATACACGACGATAAACGGTATTACACATGATACCTAAAATGAGTCGTTTAGCCGCAATCCGTCATTTTTCCAAAAAGTACAGGTCCAGTAAAAATTGAACATCGTAGTTATATCATAAAACTTAGAAGGCCGTGACTGTATTCTTATTAATCATGAAATGTACCAACATACCCAAAACGCTATGTGTTAAAAGAAATCACTCAATTTTCAAAATTTCAATCAAAGGTAACTTGATTTTTTTAAAAATAATAACAATAATAAATGTCTTTATTAAATGCATATTACAATACATTTAAAGGCGAAGTTCAGCATGGAAATTAATTTAAAGAAAGCTTCGTTAACATGTAACAATTAGCTGTTCTACCACTTAACCAGCTGATGACATAAATTACTTTATAATGACGTTAATCCTCTATAAGATAACCCTCTAGATAACCTATTAGTGATGTAAAACAAAATACAAAATCAAATTTAAAAAAAATTAGCCAATGAGATGACATGAAAAAACATAAAGGTATAAGTGTAGAAGCTACTCCGTTAAAATACATTGTGAAAGTACCAAGGTTTTTATTGCATCAAATGTAGGATTTGATTACCTTTCTAGCGATATAAGCATGTCTGTATATTACTTCTAATAATTCACAGTGTTTTTTGATTTTCAAAGTCTCTCATTAATCAGTAGGCCGTTAAAAATTGTAAACACCAATTAAAATGATTAAACATTTACCCCAAATAAAGAAAAGCTCATTTTAAAAGATAAAATAATAAATTTTGCATTTAAACCAATGCGTGAGCTAAAATAATTCATTTTTAATATAGTAAGCCATGAAAAACCATAGTGGAGGATATTAAAACAAAATAAAATGTCATTGGTTAACATTGCCATTTATAATTCTTTTGATGATTGTTTGTTGTTAGCAAAAACTTTAAAATCCATAGTGAAGAGCACCGCTTAATTGGTCTTTTTTTAATAATAATAATAATTTGAATTGAATTTTTTTTTATTTCCATCAGTGAACAATAGTTGTCGGTTCCCTTCAAGTCTAAAAGACTTATCGAAAGGTTACCATTAATACAGTATTAACAATTTACAAAGATATTGATATACATATGTTATAATAATAATAATAGTAATAATAATAATTCGCGTCGTGCCCTAAAACTCATTGCGCGTGCTTTAAAGAATTGATTATACACTGTATACCATTTTCAAACTAGGTACTCAATTTTTTTGTTCTTTTTCAAAATTTTCCTGTGCGTATCGTAGCAGAAATGTGGTTTCAGCACTTATTTTAAATAGAACACCCTGTATTTTATTGCATTTTCGAAATCTATGTCGCTTGGTACCACATTTCCGTATACCTAGCGTCAAAGGTTTACAAAGTTATTCAAGATTTTTCAAAATTTTTGACGTTTGACTGCTTTTCCTTAGGACCCTGTCCCTATGACTCCGTTGAATTTCAAAAAGTCTTCCAAAATCAACAATACTAACCGTGAAATACGTCTTACCAAAGTATATCCCAAGTTTTGACCAAGGCATGAATGCTTTGGTCTTTTCTTTGTAACCCCCTGGAGGAAATCTCTTCGAGGACTGATGGCGCGTCTAAGTACTTTAGAGGGATTTCTTTTGCATTTATTTATTGCACAATTCAATGCGTGACGTTTTAAAATGCAACCAGCGCTCGTATCTCGCCTTCTATTTTGAAAAGTACTCTGTGTACTTTGAAATCTACCCTGTTAAAATAAACTAATCGTTAATGATACACTGTAAAATATTGTAGTGACAATTGTTTTTTGTTACAGGTTCAAGAGGATTTGCTGTGGCCGAGCTATCTTTAATTATTGTTCTTTTTGGTAAGTCGTTGCTATTTTCTTTCCGATTCTCTGCATTTATAATGATTTTCTCTTGGTGTGTTTTAAGACAGAATATTACATTAATTTCGGTAGGCAATTGAAACCATCGATGGCCATTTTTTCATCTTTCTTAAACTATTATTATTCAAGTGGTAGTAGGCAAAGGAAAGAATTGGTAGACGCCATGTTGCCAAACAGGTTTGCTGATAAGTCTGGAAACTGTCGATTATTGTTATATTATTAATCTTTTTTGCACTTGTAAAGTAGGCTTTCTCGGCAGTTGTTCGAAGTGGTTAATAATCTGGTCATTATTAACTAGTAGGTAGTCAATAATGAGAACTGTCACGCTGTCACTTTTAGAAATCGCGACCTGAAAGTTCTCTAAAATAAATAATTGCCTCCATCCGTCATTTTCAGAGAAATTACATACTTAAAATTGACATTTTGAAAAAATTTCAATGAAATTACTCAATTTGAAACCATCTCAATGACAGAACAAAACGGTCTGCTTGATTTTTACTTCCACGCACTTGATTGTCATATATTAAATTATAATAAACAAAAAAGTTCTGTCCCACCGTTCACTTTCTTAACAATACCATGCGATCAAAAATGAATTGCTGTCGAGTACCTTTGGAATTTTTGTTTACATGGGAAATCGTACTTGAACTTCCAAAGGCGACTCGACAGCAAATCATTTTTGATCGCCCGTTACAATAAGTTAATTTAGAGGACTTTAAAAAACTTTATGGGATTTAAATCCAATTTAGATTTCAATTCTACTAGCCTATAAATGTGATAGAATCGTATGATCGGTGAAGAACCCTATGGTCAGTGATGGCAAATTTTGCAAAAGAATTCTTGTGATTCTTTGTAACGTTACGGGTTATGGGGGATTAGGATATATATCGAATCTTTTAAAGTTAGTTACTTCAAATAAATTTGGCATTATGTGAAATTCGGTGAAGTTGTTGTTACATTGGACTAATATATACATTTATACAGGCTGTTTCACGGAAATCGTTATCTAAAAGCAATCAGGCTTTCTTTGATAATTTAAATCTCAAAATTTGCATATCGATAGAAAGAAAATATGATCGTTTTACTTCCGGTTTTACAGGAGGTGCATAGCAACTTTTGTAGTTTAAACAGAACACCCTGTATTTTATTGCATTTTCGAAATCTACGTCGTTAGACACCGCATTTCCCCATACCTATAGCATCAAAGGTTTTTAAATTATTCAAGATTTTTCAAAATGTTTGACATTTGACTGCTTTTCCTTAGGACCCTGTCCCTATGACTCCGTTGAATTTCAAAAAGTCTTCCAAAATCAACAATAGATACTAACCGTGAAATACGTCTTACCAAAGTATACCCCATGGCATGAACGCTTCTATTTTTAATAATACTCTGTGTACTTTGAAATCTACCCTGTTAAAATAAACTAACCGTTAACGATACACTGTAAAATATTGTAGTGACAATTGGTTTTTGTTACAGGTTCAGGAGGATTTGCTGTGGCCGAGCTATCTTTAATTACCTATTGTTCTTTTCGGTAAGTCGTTGCTATTTTCTTTCCGATTCTCTGCATTTATAATGATTTTCTCTTGGTGTGTTTTAAAACAGAATATTACATTAATTTCGGTTTGCAATATTATGCAAAACACTTGATAATAATAATGATTTGAATATATGCTAGACTAATAATAACACGCTATTGCGCATAAATCACATACATACATGGCTGAGGGATGCTTCCCTTACCTATAAGAACTTGACCATATAATTTAAACCTAGCGTTTGTATTGATTCTTAAATGATGATCATTTTTCTAATGAAGCATTATTGTATTGATTTGGAGTACTAATCTGGGCGCTTACAGTGCTCTAACTAAAATTTGAAATTCTGTATACCTACCTGCAAAAATCAACGAGGGCCAAACATTTTTTAGTTTATTTTCAAATGCACATTGCGTTTGATTTTGATCAATCGTGTTTAATAAAAATTGTATTACTTAAATCCTTAAAAAAAACTCGCGAATTGATATTATAGCTTATCAAATTTCACATAAAATAGGTAGTACTTTTTGTGAAGCTTTCGAAGTTCATATTCGGAAAACTTAATAATAATTATTATTATTATCAGCCATTTATTGGACATACTTCCACCTCAATAATACCTATATAATAACAAAACAAGAAAACAATTAAAAAAAAAGAAAAAAATGGAGTGTCCAAAGGGACGAAGTTCAGTCTTGCCAAAATTAGGCGACTGTTCTACCACTTAATCCCAAGACGAGAGTAAATTACTGTCTGCTAAATAGGGAATGGCGTACATGTAGCTTAAAATGAACTTGTCTCAAGAAAATTTTTTTTAAATAAATCCACTTTCGGACTTTTGGTTAAGGTGTGCGTTATTGCCGTGTTTTTGAATTCATACCATTAATTACATTTTCGCGCAAAGAGCTCAAGAGCGAGTTTTGGAATACTATACTTTCTCTCCGACTAATGCAAGAAGTGTACAGTTACGTATACTTTTTTTTTTTTAATTTTTCCGGCAGTAAATTTATTGTGAATTCTAAAAAATCAAAGCACGTGATTGGCTAATCGAGGGCGAAAGAAAAAATGCTGTGAAGAATGTACGCTATTATTCAATTTAATATGCGACAAGAATCAGTGCATTACTTAATAGTCGTAGAGAACGTAATTTATATAATTGTATGTCTACGGGGTTTTCGGTTTTTGGCAAGCGTCCACAACCCAATGTCTTTGTGATACGCCACTGCACCGTGCAGGCCATTCAGCGTTTGTTTTTCAGTAGAACTTCTACCGAAATATTATGCGATGTTAGTAGTATTCTGTATTCTTGCACCATAGTTAAAAAAATGGTTTCGAATTTACTAAATACGGTGTATTACATTTTAATTAAGTATGTGTATGTTTACATAGTATCTGCAATCGATAGAACAGAACAAGCAGGTGTTGTAGGAAACCATACGAACAATGTTGCGTTGTGGTTGGTGAACCCATTATACCAACGATCCTCTACACTCTACAGTAGGTATACCCACCATTATGCAGCACTTCTCGTATGGTTTCCTTCATATTTATGTTTTTCTATCGATTTCAGATACTATGTAAACATACCTAATTGAGATGTGATACACCGATGATGTACGTGAAAATCCTACTAGGAGTATCTTGAGATAGTAGGTACTGATTGTTGACAGATACATAGTTCTTTATTGGCAAGATCATCGGAGTGGGAGTAACATTCTGTTCACAGTATCAAAATTCGATTTTTTACAAATTTTTGAACTTAATAAGCACCGGTTTCTCTAGCTTCCATTTTCTCTAATAGATAACGACCCCTTATGTGAATAAGTACATTTGTTTCCATGAAAATTAGCTATCAGTTACAACTGAAACCAAGAAAATACTGGTTTAAATCAGGGTTGGCAAAAATCTGGGTTTTTGTATGCTTTGGGTGGGGTTTTGGGTATTTGTATTTTTCTTGGGTATTTGGGTAATTTTTGGGTATTTGTCGAATTTCAAGAACTCTAACCTCAAATTATAGAAAAATAACATTAATTTTGAACTTAGACTGGTTGTTTTTGGTTAAGTGTTGTAATAAAATAGAAGGAGTGTTTCTTTTTGATATGTGAATTAAAATAAATAATAAAAATGAGCCACTTTAAAAAAGAGAAAAAATTGTTTTAGGTTTTTAATTATTTTTTTTTGTTCCTAATGAATAAGCCGTTTTGTATTTTATATTTTAATGTAAATTTTTTTTGAAACTAGGAATAAGAATATAAAGACTGATCTATCAGTACCTGTCTGTTTCCAAGTGAAATATATTTTATTTTGTTTTTGTTTCTAATGAAAAAGCCGTTTCGTATTTTATATTTTAATGTAAAATGTTCTTGAAACTTAGGAATAAGAATGTAAGACTGATCTATCAGTACCTGTCTGTTTCCAAGTAAACTACATTATATTTTGTCATTAAATACTATACATATAAAAATTGGGTTTTTGTGTTGGGTTTTTGTATAGGTCGCAGGGTTTTTTAAATGGGTTTTTCGTTTTGCCAACCCTGGTTTAAATAGACCTGTGTGAATTGGCCCCTCAATTTTAGGATTTTGAAGTACCTAGATTATGCGCCCGTTTGTTTGCACACGATTGCATTGTTGTGTTTTTCGCAACGCGGCCGGTTTCAAAATTACGATAAAATCAAATGGAGGGGGGGGGACACATTCATAACTGCACCCTCAATTTTACAAATAATTATTCTTTCACAGAGCGACTTCATTTGCACCATTCATTGTTCCATGCAAAAGTCCATAACCCCCCCCCCCGCTTCTCAGTGTTAAAAAAACCTTTTTTTGTAGTGATCGTTTGCTTTTGGTTTGCGCCCCGATATATTCCAAATACAAAATTCCATACTGTCTCCCAATTTTCAAATTTGACCTAGTGATCCTTTGCACCCCGAATACCTTCGTTTGCATTCCCACCATTTTTCAGTTATTCCAAATAAAAACTTCCCCCCCCCTCCCCCCCCCCCCGCCCGCATTTTTCAATTTTGAAATGTTTTTCTGTGGTCGTTTGCGCTCCCCCATTTTTCAGTTAATCCAAATACAACATTCCACACTATCCCTCCCCCCGCCCCAGTTTTCAAATTGGGCATAATGTAGCGTTTACTTCTAGAATGTAGCTGAACAGAAATATGATCAGACTGGAAAAAAAATGTCGGCAATTATACTTAGTGTTCAAAAGTTTCATTCCGTTATTCAAATGTGTTGAATTCATCAAATCGTTTAAGGTATGTAGCAGTCCTCACGCGGACGCCATTTTATACCGGTCAGGTACAAATTAAAGGACTCTTCGGTAATTCTGACCCTTGGAGAGGGGCCGATTTCTATTGGTATCTTGAAAAGGTATGATTCTTCTTGTAATTTCTTCCTCTGGTTGAAGTACTTTTGGAACTTACCTTTTTGGACTTTCACTTCCAGCTAGCTCAGGTAAAAATAGTTTACACTGATATCTCATTACTTGTCAATAATTTGTAATGAAAATTTGAAATAGTTATTTGTACAACTAGAGAAGAAAGTGGAGTTTTTCAACTCGAGTTCGAGTTGTCAATTGAAGGAGAGAGTTGAAAAACACTTTCTTCTCAAGTTTTACACATCATTTTTTTTGAAACTACAATCAAAATTGAAAAATTATCGTATGCAATAATGAAGTATAACACATAGCAATCTAGATCGGGGTATGTTTCAATTTTAAATGTCATGATAAAGATTAATTCGGCAATTGTTTTTTACTTTCCTCACTAGAGAGGAAAATCACATTTTCCTCACTCTTTTTAGAGACGAAAGTAGTTTCAGAAACAGATACTGTACTCCTTCAGTAAAAAAAACGCATAACTCGCAGAAAAATTCCAAATAGGTACATAAATTTATTTAAACATTGAAATTAAGCAATTTATTGTAACCAGAGGAAAGAAACGTAATTCCTACTGAATCCAATTTCCATCAAGCGCTGGAGGTTTTGAACAGGGGCGGACTGGGTACTTACGGGCCAGGTGGAATTGCATAGGTTACGGGCCATTAAAGTATTAGTGTAGTAATGAAGTTGGCGGGTGGGAGCTCTGCGGTGCACCACAAAAACATTTTTTTGCTTCATTTTAGTACATACTCCTTTTTCGGAAATCAATCACAATACAGTTTTTTTTTTAAATTGCAGCTGACAATTAAAAGTAACAAAATATACAATCCAAACGAGGCGCGTCGCCTATCATTGTATTTCAGCACTTTCATACTACGACAAAAAATGGTAAATTCATTGTAAAACACTTCAATTAAAACAGAATTTTTTAATTTTTTAACAACCTAACATCAACTCCAATTAGAGACACTTGTTAATAATTTATTAATAGTGCAAGAAACTAGATACAGCACATATACTTATAAATTTCCAAGGGGCCATTATGACGTACAGGCCAGGTGGCAATCGCCACCCGCCTCCGCGGGCCAGTCCGCCCCTGTTTCTAGTCCATAACTTTTGATTAAGAAGTCCGATCGAAAAAGTACGAATTGATTTAGATTCTACGCACCCAAATTAATAAGAAAAAGTGTTTTCCCGAGAAATTTTGGTGCAGTCGATTTTTGGTAAAAAAGGAAGGTTATACACTACCTTTTTTTGAGCCCCGAAAAAAAAATTATCTCAGATCGACCCGGAAAAAAATTTTCTTATAGAATGTGGCCTGTAGAATCCATAATTTCAAACAGTTCCAAGATTGGGCTTCTAGTTCAAAAGTTACAGCCCTTTGAATTTTCTTTCGAAATTGGTTTCTAGTCAGGGGCGGGCCAGGTGGAATTGCATAGGTTACGGGCCATTCTAGTATTAGTGTAGTAATGAAGGTGGCGGGGGGGTAGCTCTGCGATGCACCACAAAAACATTTTTTGCTTCATTTTAAGGTACTCCTTTTTCGGAAATCAATTACAATACAGTTTTTTTTTAAATTGCAGCTGATAATTAAAACTAACAAAATATACAATCCAAACGAGGCGCGTCGCCTATCATTGTATTTCAGCACTTTCATGCTACGACAAAAAATGATAATTCATTGTAAAACACTTCAATTAAAACAGAATTTTTTAACAACCTAACATCAACCCCAATTAGAGAAACGTGTTAATAATTTATTAATAGTGCAAGAAACTAAATACAGCACATACTTATAAATTTCCAACGGGCCATTATGACCTACAGGCCAGGTGGCAATCGCCACCCGCCCCCCGGGCCAGTCCGCCCCTGGTTTCGAAGGTTTTCATTTTGTCAATTATCATAAAATGCCTACTGTAACTAGCAGAATAACCACCAAACCAAATTCGAGGTGCCATTTTTTGGCGAAATCCTCAAATTCTCTATGCTGTATTCCCCTTCTGCCTTTCTATTCTAGGACTAGCTAGTAGAATTTTATAATCGTTTATAATCGACCAAGTGTAAATGAATGAAATTGAATTTCGTGTATAGAATTGTATTTTACGAATTTAAATCTTCTCTTACCAACAAGACAAAGATACCTAAACCAAAACAAGTATTATCAAATCGAAACCACATTTGTCGTCCATCATTAGCTTTGTTACCAATAAAGTACACATGCACCTGAAACTATCTGTCTATCGTCATAAATCGAAGGAAGAAATAAAAACGTACTGATTATGAGATATGAACACGTGCAGGGGTCCCGACATACACACAAAAAGGGCGAATAATCACTCAACCGTGGAAAATGCGTTTCACCTATGTCACCCCTTGATGCAAAATTTATTAGTTTTAGATATTCAAAGAAATTTCAGGAAAGAATACTTTTTTGAGTTTAACATCGATGTAGGTATAAGTGGCCATCAGTAGGCACACAATTCCTTTTTCGCAGTCCAGTAACACCGGGGTCGAAGGTGTAATTTGTGTCCCCTAATTCATAATGTCATTAAAATATATATACATTTCCGCTCTTTATGGTTACTAAATCGCTTCAGGGGTGCTTGCATGATAAATTATTACCAAAGCTGCTACACTACAAATTAAAGATGCGTTATTAATTATCTAATTATTTACGAGGATTAAGGTGAAATCGAATTATAGCCCAGAGAGATGATAAATGTGCGAACTATTGAAATGTTATTGTTAATTAGTTGCTATTCATGTTTAATGGCCTTTTAATGTAGTAAGAGATTTCGCCCCTATATTGCACTTTCATTCACTCTTCGACATATGTTTCGGATGAGATGGGCGTTTATAGTGGACCAATTGATGTTTCTCCCTCGTGCTTGCATTGGAGGGCGAAGCTTGTACGTGTTGTCGATTGCGAGGGCACCCTATGAAAACATGCGACAATTGCTTGTCAAACAAAAAAGTATGAAGAGCGGATTAGGTGACAAATTGTAAATCTCGCATTGAAATTGTAGTGTTTGTAATTGAAATTAAGAGTTCAGTTCCGCATAGTGAGTGCGATTGTAACGATTCTATCTTGGGAATAATAACTGACAGATATTAGCTACTATGAACTAAATTGTTTGGTCTTATTTTCCTTGGTAAATTGAAAATTTATTACAATTTGCTCATTTCTTACGAGTAGGTTTGAAAAATTCTTTGTGAGTGAGACATTGGTAGGTATACCGTATACCTATACCTAGGTACTTGTAGGTATATCGACAAACCCCAGAATTAATTCGTGTCTTTTAAAATCTATTGAAGGTTCATGCATTGACAGGTATCAAAATTTTCAGAACGCTTATTCCACCTATCCATAATTTTTGAAAATTATTATGCAGTTTTCAGACCATAAGACAGTGCAATTGTCAAATTTTCCATTTTCCAGGAGATTTTTTGTCCGATCGTATATTGTCGCACTATTAGGGCGTTATGTGCGGGTGCGCCATCCTGTTGAAATCAACTTTTGTTTTTGTTTGCGCCGTATATCGTTGTATTCGTAATAAAAAATGCTACCCGATACAATCTGTATCTAGATTCTTTTTAGATGATGATCTTGTATCTAGATCTTGATTATAGGTACCTATTATAATCGATCTTCCAATCGTAGATCGAAAGATCAAATTTAATAAAAAAAAAGTGTTTTTTGCAATATTTAACAAGGGAGCAGTACAGTGTGGTCCAATTTCGATGGGATTAAATGACTAAGTACTTCCTTATTAGGGCAGATAAACAAAAATGACTTAGGTACTCGTGGCCTCTTTTTTTCATGCTTATTCCCCTACCGTTCCGAGAAATAAGCTGCCATCTTTGGTTTTTCCTAAAAGGAAGTCGCCTAATATTGGACAGTTGCCTAATTTTGGATACTGGATTATCTCGAAACCTACTGACAGTTCTCTGTAATTAAGTGGACAAAACTATAGTTTTCCAACACAAAATAATTCTGTGTAAACGGTATAGTTCAGTTGTGCAGCACTAGGTGGTACCATAAAATCACATGTTTATTTGTGAATCAGAGTTTTTCGTTTTTCCTATTAAAATCCGTTATAAAAAGGTAAAAATTAAAAGTATTTAAGTGAAATTTGGCATGCATATACTAGAATATTGTTAAAATGAAAACCAGCATCTGAATTGAACATTCCTGTCAAAGATTTTTTTATTTTACTCACCAAACATTGAACAGGAAGGTTGCTCAATTTTGGATAGGCAAGGTGTCTTAAAATTGGATATCCAAAAATAGGAATTCAAAAATTCAAACCAAACTAAAAAGAAGGTTTTCAAAAATAAAAAACTAAAGAAAGTGGAAGACGAAGTTGAATCCTCAGACTCATCAAAAGATGTTCCTTATGAAGACGACTCAGATATGGATCCCGATCAAGAAAGTGATGCAGAGTATATTTTCTGCACTGGACGTTATTCAGAGGACCAAAACGGAGAAAACTGGATACAGTGTTCCATTTGTTTCAAGTGGTCACATGAAGACTGTGCTGGTAGTGACAAAAGAGCTTACGTCTGCGATCTTTGTTTACAAAAATAGGTTCCCAATATTGGATAGGGTATCCAATTTTGGGATACTTTTTTTTTATTTCAAAAAGTGTCATTTTTTATTTGGGCGTATTTTTTATACCTTTTAAGGGTAAAATAAACGGTTTTGTATGCATCACGTGTTTTTATTAAAGTAATAGCACTTTCTGAGTACAAAAAAATAAATAAAAAAAATTTTTTCCGGTTCAAAAAATTGAATTTAGAAAAAGTATCCAAAATTAGGCCACCTTCCCTATAGAGCAAAATTGAAAAGTGGCCGATTCCTTTAATTTCCTGTACCTAACTCCTTTATTTTGAAGCTAGAACAAAATCGCTTTAGCATTAGTCAGGCACTGCCGTTAGTCGCTTCTTTCTAGTCCTTTTAGTAACTACTCTGTAACTAATTTTTTTTTAATTAGTTGGCCATGGTTCTAAAAAATTGCGATCTTTGCGAAAATGTATGAAACATCATACTTATTTTCAATAATAACTTCTTTTGTTTATACATCTTGCCTGAAGATGAATAACAAAGAATGTAGTCGCCTATGAAACACTTGAAAGATAAGCTTGAATTCAAGCAAAACAGTAAACAAAACAATGAACTAGTTGATATTGAACAAAATCTACAAGTATTTTTCAATTGTGGAAAATGCACATGCTGGATCTCTTTATCAAACAAAACTCTTATTACATTCAGGAGCGTGGTGTAGGTAGTGGTTGAACTGCTTCAATTACACGATTTTTTTACATTTTCCCGTAACTCTTCGTATAGAAGGATATTGGGTTTAAGTCAAGTGAACGTGTTGGCCATTTTATTGGCTTCTGCGTTCCCATCCAATTAGTTGATACGAGATCATTTAAATTTGAAATAATTTTGAACAATTAACGCATTATGAGCTTGCTAAAAGATAATCGTTCTTCTCTCTTCTAAAATAATATTCTCGAGTAAATCTTCCAGATTGTGCTCTACCGTTTGGATATATCTAAAAATATAATATTTTAAACTATGTCGTCTCAGGCAACACCACACATTAAACCCAAATTTTCCTTGGGCTTATACAGGGTGGCGACTTGCGTAACGCATCATAGGAATTTCAATGTAAAATTCATAACATGCGATTATTGGCCCCCCAAATTATTTCAGAGCAAAAATGTATTGTTTTTTGTAGAAAAAAATTGTTTACATCAATCAACCTACTTTTCAATTTTTTGCATAATAAAGACGGAAAATTGGAAAAATAAAACCCCCATCTTTTTCAATAATAATCTGTGATGCCATGGAATTTTATAATCGAGAAACTACGCCAATATCCGTCATGCCATGGAATGTCTGCTATAAAACAAATCAAATTCTATCAAAAAGTATTATATTATTAGAACAGCAAATTCAACATATAGAAAGACCAAATTACTAAAAACGGTTTCCTGATATAACAATTTACAATAAATGTTCGAATAAGTCACGATTAACTGCAAGGCAGTAACCAAGTCGATCATAAAATCCATTTCGAACTGCTGCTAATTTGGATATCTTTTTGTTTTAGAAAATTCCATGGCATCGCAGATTATTGAAAAAGATGCGGGTTTTATTTTTCCAATTTTCCGCCTTTATTATGCAAAAAATTGAAAACTAATATCTATGGTTGATTGACGTAAAAAATTTTTTTCTACAAAAAACCTTAATAGGTACATTTATGCTCTAAAATAATTTGGGGAGCCAATAATTGCATGTTATGAATTTTACATTGAAATCTCTATGATGCGTTACACAAGTCACCACCCTGTATACATACAGTTAGATGTGGCCCAATAGCCATAGTTATCTTGATAATTTCTAAGTAGAGGCTGGACAAATAAACCAAATTCAGTTAAATTATCATTCAACCTAAAAGTATTAATTTAATAACAATAATAAATAACAAGAATTTATACTGTCTAAACATCACTTTACATTTGGTTGTATCTTTTCCGGAAAGTGATATTGCGAAGACCTGCCGTTCTCGAATTTTCGTTGCAATGAATAAGCACTTTTAGCATGTCAAATTTTTTATAGTTAGAGTATCTAGTCGTTTCGGAATTTTTCCATAAAAAAACAAACTACAGCTGTCAAGTGTTTTTCATAGACGACTATGTATTTTTCATAAATATCCATAAATAAAACAAACGCATCAGCCATAGTTTGCATGTCGTTCTATACGCTTGATGGTTGCTTCTGAATTGTTTCCACTATGTTTTCTGGGAGGTTTTTCGAGTTACCATGCTTCCCTGGTAGCTGCCAACGTGTGAGATTATTTTGGGATTAAATAAGAGATTTTTAGACGATCTAAACATAATTGGTTCTTTAACTATTAATTTTTTGTTAAAATAACTTCTTTTTTGCCAAACCTTATCGTAGTCGTAGTGTAGTTCGTAGTTTCTTGCGTTTTTACGAATTAATAGCGCCATTTCTTATTAAAAATAGTGATTTTTGAAATCAGAAATAAATGCTCTATCATATGACACAAACAGTAAAAATGACTTCCATAAGAAAAAACAAAGTTGATGATGGTTAACCGGAGACAAAACGTCATACTTAAAATGTTAAACTAGCATCTTCTAGAGCCGTAATAATGTCATTTATTTTTAAATGTCTTATTAAATAACTTCGGTAAAAAATAAAAACGATTTTGCAAAATTTCGTTTTTTGTCAGGATATCTACAAAAGTCGGAATTTTTTCAGTTTCCGATGGTTGCAAGGATTGCGAAATTTTTTTCACATAATAAGGCAGCATTCCATTGTTTTTATTATAGAAAACAACCGAATAACGAAAAACAATTGAATTTTTACATAGCAAAGCACACTTTCGTTAGCCTCATTTGATAGATATTTTTTTCTCATTTCAATGGCGTATAGGTAACATGTTAGCACAGAAAATTTTTTTTTTTAAATTATTATAATTAGGTCAATATATAACACTAATCCAAATATCCTACGCTCTGCCGCTTGTTTTATATAGATAGAAAATGTGCATTAAATTACCTATAATCGAGCACAAAATAAGAACATTTAAAAATCGAAATAATAATAATATTTATTGGTGGGGTTTATACAGAAAATATTTCCACACGTCACAGAAATAGAAAAATTAATATTATAAATGGCTAAATTTGACAAATGACAATAGGCAACTTTACATACTCCGTTCTGTATGTAAAGTTTTGACATCACCAATGGATTCTTTCTTGTGTTGTTTGTCTTCTTCCGCCACCTTCTGTAGCTCTAGTTTATATTTTCCCATTCCCTCTCCATAGATCGGTCTATCTAAACTTTCGTGTCATTTTCATTCTTAGTCTAGGCGATAGAGACTGTAAAATTGGCAAACTGGACATTTTGAGGTGGAAAAGAAAAAAATTGCGGAATATGTTCAGTTAGGTGTCAAAAATAACATATTAAAAATCCCACCCTCCAGACCCTGTGCTAAAGGCTCCAGCCACCCCACCATCCCCCAAAAACCGTGTTTTCGCTGTTTTTGGCTGATATCTCGCGATCTATGAGGTCTATATGAAATACTTTTAGCTGAAAATAGTTCTCGGGAAATTTCATACAAGATAGATACTCAGAAGTTAGCCTAGGTGTACCTCTTAGCCTAGGAAATTCATAAAAGCGACGAAAAAATCATCAATTTTCCGGGTCGATCTGAGACAATTTTTTTTTCGGGGCTCAAAAAAAGGCAGTGTATAACCTTCCTTTTTTACCAAAAATCGACTACACCAAAATTTCTCGGGGAAACACTTTTTCTTATTAATTTTGGTGCGTAGAATCCAAAACAATTCGTACTTTTTCGATCAGACTTCTCAATCAAAAGTGATAGACTAGAAACCAATTTCGAAAAAAAATTCAAAGGGCTGTAACTTTTGAACTAGTAGCCCAATCTTGGAACTGTTTGAAATTATGGATTCTACAGGCCACATTCTATAAGAAAAATTTTTTCCGGGTCGATCTGAGACAATTTTTTTTCGGGGCTCAAAAAAAGGCAGTGTATAACCTTCCTTTTTTACCAAAAATCGACTACACCAAAATTTCTCGGGAAAACACTTTTTCTTATTAATTTTGGTGCGTAGAATCCAAATCAATTCGTACTTTTTCGATCAGACTTCTCAATCAAAAGTTATAGACTAGAAACCAATTTCGAAAGAAAATTCAAAGGGCTGTAACTTTTGAACTAGTAGCCCAATCTTGGAACTGTTTGAAATTATGGATTCTACAGGCCACATTCTATAAGAAAATTTTTTTCCGGGTCGATCTGAGACAATTTTTTTTTCGGGGCTCAAAAAAAGGCAGTGTATAACCTTCCTTTTTTACCAAAAATCGACTACACCAAAATTTCTCGGGAAAACACTTTTTCTTATTAATTTGGGTGCGTAGAATCCAAATCAATTCGTACTTTTTCGATCAGACTTCTCAATCAAAAGTTATAGACTAGAAACCAATTTGGAAAAAAATTCAAAGGGCTGTAACTTTTGAACTAGTAGCCCAATCTTGGAACTGTTTGAAATTATGGATTCTACAGGCCACATTCTATAAGAAAAATTTTTTTCCGGGTCGATCTGAGACAATTTTTTTTTCGGGGCTCAAAAAAAGGCAGTGTATAACCTTCCTTTTTTACCAAAAATCGACTGCACCAAAATTTCTCGGGAAAACACTTTTTCTTATTAATTTTGGTGCGTAGAATCCAAAACAATTCGTACTTTTTCGATCAGACTTCTCAATCAAAAGTTATAGACTAGAAACCAATTTCGAAAGAAAATTCAAAGGGCTGTAACTTTTGAACTAGTAGCCCAATCTTGGAACTGTTTGAAATTATGGATTCTACAGGCCACATTCTATAAGAAAATTTTTTTTCCGGGTCGATCTGAGACAATTTTTTTTTCGGGGCTCAAAAAAAGGCAGTGTATAACCTTCCTTTTTTACCAAAAATCGACTACACCAAAATTTCTCGGGAAAATACTTTTTCTTATTAATTTGGGTGCGTAGAATCCAAATCAATTCGTACTTTTTCGATCAGACTTCTCAATTAAAAGTTATAGACCAGAAACCAATTTGAAAAAAAATTCAAAGGGCTGTAACTTTTGAACTAGTAGCCCAATCTTGGAACTGTTTGAAATCAAAAAAAGGCAGTGTATATCCTTTACCTTTTAACCTCTGACCTCTCCAAGCCCCATTCCCTTATATTTTTAGCTCTATAGTCATATTTTAACTTCCGCCACAAGTGACTTTTTCCCACAAAGTTCTATCAATCTACCTCCTCTGTTTTTGTGCCCAGTCCAATTTATAATGCTTCCTTCCCATACAACGCCATTCCAACCTCCCATTTATCTAAAGCAGCGGCCTTGTTTTGCGTCTTTCAGAATGGTTTCAACTCTTCGATTCCTCCCTTGGATTATGATCAGTGGTATAGGCATATACAGTGATATTTATTAAGAAGTATACATGGATGTAAGTGGTACAAACCTTCTGAAGGACGCCTAATTTTATGCAACCAAAATAACCTCTAAATACAAATAAAGATGTGACTGTCATATTAATTAATTGGAATATTGTTGCTTTGAATTGACAGCCTCTTACGCTCCTTAAAATGTTACCGACTCTATTAACCAATTGACAATATCAACTTTTTCTTCAGGTGAATACAGCGCACATGAACGAAAATACGGAGGTCTGTAATTATTTTGGTTGCATAAAATTAGGCGCTCTACAGAGGAGGGAAAAACAATACACTCAAATCCCTATGTCTACTTCTTAATAAATATCATTGTTGAATCTTCAATATGGGGAAGTAGATGGTTATCCAGACCCTTTTTGATCTGGTCTTTGTATACGTCCCCTGTCCTGGAATAACAGGGTCTCCAAGGAGGAAGTTGACTTTGTATTCCGTAAGTTAAGGTTTAGCATTTGGTATAGAGGTGTTTATTCTAGACGTACTTTAGCAAAGCTATCTAATTGGGAGGTCGTAAAAGCATGTCGCCTAGGGAAATGTAGGTATAACTGCCGCAAACTAGAACACTTTCTGCTTGGTGCAACAGAGACCGACACTCGTATGCATTACAGACCATTACAGGAAGTCCGTTTTCTGTCATTGTGAATAATGGCTTAGGGAAAAAGAAATAACACAGAATTTTTTATTCCTTTTTGTTAAAAACTATGAAAACAATTCAGTTACAACATTTGATGCCCTAAATACAATAATCATGTATCGTAGTAAAAGATCCACTCATTGATTGCATACCATATTTAAGACTTACAAAATAAAATGCTGCCCATGTAATCAAGATATTAAAAAATGAAATGCACACCAACTTTGGCTCATTACAAGGAAGATACCTAGATCCTAAAGCACAAAAAATGTATAGGTAACCGAAGCGTCGGTGCGCGATTTCTGTTAGGAGTTTTTCAAACCATAATAATAAATGACTTCTGTCGTGCATATTTTAATTACTGATTATATAATCATATTATATAAAAATGAAAATTGTCTCGATTTATAATATTGCGCGATAACACCATTGCTAGCACTTATATAAAAAAATCCAGTCACCGTCGTTAAAATTTGAGCGATTTCGCAAATAGCGCCGCGATCGCTTGCGTTTTATCACCGTTGAAACGTCTTAATTCGAATATGGCCTGCTCGCGCGTGAACTTCAAAGCGACCAGCTCCGCCACGTCGGCTTCCGTGAATTTGTCGTTGCTCAGAATGACCGACGGCGATGAGGATGTCGCCGTGTTGCTATTTGTTGCATCTGGAATAATTGGTCTGTGTTAATAACTTAATAAGTCGAATCCTGTGGTTAATCGAAAGGGATACATCAATGGTATCAGGTGTAAAATTTTCAGTGTTGAGAGATACAATTTAAGTAAAAATCAAACACATTTTCTTGATCTACCCTACTAAAGAGGGTGAAGTCTTGCTATGTTATCTGAGTCATATAGCTATTTGTTAATGGTATAACGATCCTTCTATATCTATAAATATAGCTACACTCTAGGTCTATAACACAAACAAAAGAGCATGTTTTCTAACAACAATTGAACCTAAATTTGTTTTGTTATAATTAAAAAAAAACAAACGACGATGAAAATATTATTAGGCTTTTCTTAGACTTAATTCTAGAGCTCTATTTAGAAATCTTTTCAAAAGTTGTCTGGGAATCTTAAAAATTTACATTGTAATCTTTTAAAAACCACAATTGAACTTTTTCCAAACCTTCTTAGAATCTGCTTCGAATTTTCTCAAGGTCTACCTAGGAAATTCTAATAGAAATACAGTAGGTGCTCGACCATCCGGCACACCCAGTAGTCTGGTATTTATCGACTTGGCTTACCCACTCTATAATCTGAATACTATAATAATAATAATAATAATATAATTGACGGACTGTACTGCGTTAACAATAATAAGATAGTAGATGGCGCTGTACTTGAAGATAAGCACACACAGGAAAAACATAAAACACCAAAGTTTTGTTAAGTAGAAGTATCCAGCACTGCAAATATAGAAATCAATCAAACGATTTCACGCTCAGGATCTTTGACATTAACAGCGAATGGCAGTTCGACAGTTTAGTTGGCAATAGAAACTACCAGCTTACAAAATTCGTCACTCGTGTTTTAACCAATCACACTGAAGGTCAAAACTTCGCTATGCTTTCTACCGCTACCTTCTTCAAGAATAGAGTATAACTGATGTTTGGGGAGTTATGTATGGTTGTGGTCTTAATTTGTTCAGAATTTTAGCAATTTTTTAGCAACAAATACAATAAGTACCTAATTAAAACTCTCGTATAAGTTCTGTAATACTTATTTACATGACAGTCAGGAAAATGACACATTACTGGCGAGGAAATATTAAGAATTTTCTAAAACCACCCTCAGTAAAAAAAAAGGCAATTAAAGTAAATTCATTGCAGAACAGCTTCCTAGCTCCTTTATATCTACTAATGTACAACTGCCTAAATTTTAACGAAATCAAAATGACTGTTTTGGCAAAAAAAATGAGTTAATTTTGACATTTCCTTTCTTCGTTTTTTTGTAATAAAACCTAGCATAATTTTTGAAGATTGTACACAGAAATATATAGAAAGTCGCTTCACACATTTTAACAAAAACTCTATGTTGCCATTTGAAAAAAGTCCAAAAAATTTTTTTCAAAAATTCAGTCCGTTATTTTTCGTTTCCGTATGCCTAATAATACATATTTAAAATTTGAACTAAAACGGTTGAACCGTTAAAATTGTCAATATACGTACAGGGTGGTTCAAATTCGTGACTGACCGTTGTGATCACTGTAACGGGAAGAGATACAGTGTAGGTGACAAAGTTTTTGTAACTAAAAAACGCTTTTGAAATTTTTGACAAATCTTTGAAAATAACTGAGATATCACCGAAGAACTGAAAATGTCAAATTTACATTTTTCATGGGTTAAATGGTCGGAAATGAACGGTTCCCATTAGTATCATCTATTCAAGCTACTACTTCCTTATTTCTTATGGACGTCATATTGAATTAAAAAATGTGAGTGGACAATTAGTGTGTGGGTGGAAGATTGCCGGTTTATTAACGCCTACATTTAAAATTTATTGTCTGGTCATGTTGAAGGACTGCTAAGGCTACAACCCAAAAATATTTTCACCGAAATTGCAATTGTTATACAGGGTGATTTATATCAAAGTTGCATTTTTTAAATGGAACCCCCTGTATATTATTACACATTCCTTGGTCAATTTTCAAAATTTCAATCAGAGGGAACTTGATTTTTTTAAATAGAACTACAAAGTTTTTTTATTGCATGAAATGTAACATTTTATTACCTTTCTAACGATATAAGCATGCCGGTATGTATCTCTTACCTATTTTTTTCAACAATTTCTAATAATTGTTTTTGCAATTTTTAAAGCCTCTCAGTGATCAGTAGGCTGTTAAAAATTAAGAACACCAATTCAAATGATAAAATATTTACCCCCAATAAAACAAAACAAAAACTCTTGTTTGTCGTAGCCCATTTTAAAAGATAAAATAATGAATTTGCATTTAAACCAATGCGTGAACTTATAAATAAATCAATTTGAATAGTAAGCCACGAAAGCCATATTAGAAAATATTAACACAAAATAAAATGAAATATCATCTGTCAGTTCAGTTGATTAGAATTTACAATTCTGTTGTTGATTGTTGTCTTAGAAAAATGGTACTATTTTTTTTGCTCTCCTTCAAAACGTTCTGGTGCACATCGTAGAAGAAATGTGGTTTCAGCACGATGGTGCCCTACCTCATTTTGCTATAAACGTTAAAGAATGGCTGAATCAACAATTTCCTGGGAGGTGTGGTCTTGAACATTTATTTAAATAATTATTTAAAATAAAAGACCAGCAGAAATTCAATATTTATTTTCTGTTATTCGCAATCGATTTCGGCCTTACTGCGAATAACAGAAAATAAATATTGAATTTCATCCAACCTGCTGGTCTTTTATTTTGAATAATGAAATTCAAAATAGAAGACAAAATAATTATTTAAACTTTTTATTTTGATTTTTTTAAGTTTTTGTTTTATTTTATTTGGAGTAAATTTTTTATAAATTCAATTGTTTATAATTTTTAACGGCCTATTAATTACTGAAAGGCTTTGGAAATCTAAAAACACTGTGAATTATTAGAAATTACAAAAATATGTAAAAGATAAATATCAACATGCTTATATTGTTTAAAAGGTAATAAAATCCTACATTTGATGCGATAAAAAGTTCCATTTAAAAAAATCAAGTTACCTTTGATTGAAATTTTGAAAATGTGCCACTGCAAAGTCACGGCCTTCTAACTGCGATATTCAATTTTCACTGAACATCTACTTTTTGAAAAAACGACGACTTGCGGCTAAACGACCCATTTTCAACATCATGTGTAATACATAAAGTTACACTAAAATTGACCAAGGAATCCAAATATGTAATACTATATAGGGGGTTCTATTAAAAAAACAAACTTTCATATAAATCACCCTGTATAGCAATTGCAATTTCGTTGAAAATATTTTTAGATTGTAGCCTGAAGGGTCCTTCAACATTACCCGACAATGACTTTTAAGTATGCGCGTTAATAAACCCACAATCTTCCACCCACACACTAATGGCCCACCCTGTATAGTGTGACAGGTCATTAAGTGCATAAGAAAGTATTAGCCAGAAGCTTCAACATCTAGCGTGTTATGGAAATTCTGATAACAAATTCAGACTTTCCGAAAAGAAAGTGCTCATAGAAGGTGCTAACGGGACCCATCCATTTCCCACCATTTCAGCTAGGAAAAATGACAACGAAACATGAGATTTTCAGTTTTTCGACGATATCTCAATTATTTTCAAAGATTTTTAAAAGTTTAAAATGGGTGTTTTGTCATGAAACGGGACAACTTTGCCCCCATTTAACCTACATTGTCGAGTACCTTGTATTTTTCACAGCTACTGAGATCCCAATGACTAGCCACTCATTTGAACCACACTGTACATACCTACATACAGATGGGAAACAATTTTAATCTTTAAAAGTTGCTTAAAATGATCTAAAACGTCGACATTTTGACATGCACATGCCCAAAAAAGGTGTTTGCAATAGCTATCTAGCTCAAGGTAGGTAGCTAAATTTTAAAATATTAAATATAAATAAATATTTTTAAAAAAATAATTATCTAAAGCCTTCATGAACCTTCTTTAAATCTCTCAAATTATAGGAATCCATATAAAATTGTCTTAAAACATTTTTGGTAGAATGTTTTTCCCGATTTTCTCAACATTTTTTTTAGTTTCTGCTTGAAAATCGTGGGAGGCAAACATATCCCATATTTTAAACATCAAGTGTGCGCATGTTTCTTTTTTTCCTTTATACACATAAATAGTCCGTTATATGACCTTTCAAGAAGTACTGCTCAATTCATGGAAAATTCACTAAAAGTAACTCGGCGAAAACGTTTTATTCATTTTTTGGGTATAGAAAACCTTAGAAATCTCTTTTTTGAAATATTCTTCAGAAGTATTGCCAGCAAATTGCAAACTTTGGGAGCCAACAACATTCTTATAAAGAATCAAAATTGAGGGTCTTGATATGGGGGCATATCTTTCAAATATTCTGAACTTTTTCAACATATTGATGTCACATCCTGTATATTCTATGGAGCTTGATTCGAATTTGTGGATTTTTTTCCATATTCTATACGGAGTCAGGGCAATTTTCAGTTTACTCTCACTCAAGCATCAAGTACTGCTTTTTTTAACCACATAATTATAACTTTTTCAATAAATAAAAAAATGTGTTAATTTTTGAAACTGTTTCCATAAATGCCAATTGGAACAAAAGCACATTTTTTAAAAAATTACACTATCAATTGTTTATTGCAATTATTTGCGACGGCTATATGAAGGACTCTCGCTTCGAGACGACGAAACCTGTCTTGATTGGGACCCCCCAGGTCTGGAATGAGAGTGCTGGTATTTGTTGTGAGAGGAAGGGGGAGAGGAATGTGCAGATCTGGGACGAGCTGAAACTGGGCTAAGCAGGACGGGTGGATTATCGCTTTGCAACTTACTGGAAGTTTCTCTACTATTTTTTATGGCCTCTTGCATGTCTCTATCTTGAAATTGTTTACGCGACGACGGTTGTACTAAATCCTCCTCCGATAGCCCGCTCAGTCGGCCGCATTCCGGTAATTCGCGTTCGGACAAAAATGGAGTTTCGGTACCCGTAGTTCCTATTCTCAGTACGTTTTGTTTGAGATCGATGCAACACTGCAAAGAGAGTTGACCGAATCGCTCAGCACGAGACAAACTGACCTGATGTCTTTTAAGCATATCTAAACCTAGTAGCATATCCATGGGTTGCTCTTCTAAAACGGAAAAGCTGGTGGTGAGATAATCGCCGGCAATTTGTATTTGGACCATGTGGATTCGTCCGATGATTCTTTGTACGCCCACGCCTTTAGCAATTCCCGCCCATCGGGTGTCGACTAATCGCATAATATTGCAACGTTCCGCACAACTGCTCGACATTATCGTCGTTTGGGCACCTTCAAAGAAAAAATGACACTAAATCAAAGGTACAATGAGCACTTACCAGAATCAATGAACGCCTTTACATGGACACCGTTCACTCTACAGTTGATGTACAGCATGGTCACCGTGCCGAAAGTTTCCGGATTGTATTCCATGGCAGCTTCCATATTGGCCTCGATATTCTTCTGTCGAATCTCCTCGGCAATTAGCCTTTGCGCTTCCGAATCGAAAGGATGGGCGTTCATCATCCGAAGTCTTTGCTGATCCCTGTCCTGTCTCGCCTGGACTTGCTCTCGCAGGACGTTCGCGAAAGTATCTACAATAACCACCTACTAAAACGGGCAGCTACACTTACAATTGCTACCTATGTTTCCGGTGAGTAAGGCATCTGCCAACCTAGGATTGTTTTGTTTTAACAAAGCAAGTTGATCGGGATTTGCCAGGAACATGTCGCGGATCAAAACCGGATCATCTTCGGCGGGCCGTTGGGCTTGTCCGGTCGCCTGACCGACAACGCCGCGTCTCGACGTATTCGGAATCTGAATGCCGCTAAAGTCAAAACTTGGCGCTACAAATTGAGCTCTCGGTTTCAAAATTAAAGATCGAAATACATACTTTGCGCCAGGCTCGATTGCGAATCGGTGTTAAGCATGTGCTGCATCGCCACCATGTCGCCGTCTCGAATTCCGTATTGCTTCAGCGACTTCTTCTCGTCTAGTAGCGGCATTCCGTTGAAGCTGATCAGTATCTCGTGCGAGGGGAAACCGGACTCCACTTCGCAGAACGCCTTGAAATTTTCTAGCTCTAAATCTTCCGAAACGTCTAATGTAAAGACGTAATCGGCCATCGTCGATACGCTAACTTTCATCTTTTTAATTAACGGAAATTTGGGTGTAAATTCAGTTTTCAATTTTGATTAGGAACTGACAAATCAACTTAACCTAAATTTGTTATGACTAATCATAATAAAGAATGTAAACAAAGGTTTTGCTGTATCATTCGCACTAATTCGCCGGTTAAAAATACTTTGATTTACTATGGCAATTTTGGCAAATGGATAAATAATTAAATTGCGGTGTTTTTATGCCAAACGGTTAACAAAAAATTTTTTGGGAAACTACACCACTGACAGACGTGACAGTGACCTTACAACTACGGTGACTAGACTAGCTACAAGATAGGGATGTGAACCACATCCACAACATACAGTGTGGCAAGTTGACGCGGGACATTGGGAAATAGCATGGGAAAATACATTTTCGGCAATTCCTGCTACCCATTTTAACTTAAAGAAAAAATAAAAACACCCTCGGATAAATAATTAAAATCGGCATCAGATGTTAAAAGCGTGCCTAGGTCCTTTTTTAAAAGTATAAAAGCTAAATAAATAAATCCAAAAAGGCAGTAAAAAATTGGTTGGCCATGATTTACCTACCGCATTTGTTACTTAATTCTTTGATTTAACTGTCATCTGTAATAAACACGCCAACATGAATAATAATTACAGTACAGAAGGAATTATTGTAGTTCGTGATTTATTTTCAGTTAAGTTTGATGACAGGCCAATTTTATATAGTGTAATAATTTCACCCTTTTGTGGTTGAAGTGAGATGATAGTCAAAGGGACGATTTGTTGTAGTAGGTACCTAGCAAATGCGACACGTCACTCCATGGCCAACCAGTTTTTATCAATTTTTAGGATTTTTAATTTAATTTTGAGACTTGCATGAGACCTCACAGTTGAGTATTTTTATGTCATCCGATGGATATTTCAATTATCTATCCGAGGATGTTTTTATTTTTCCCGTAGGATGAAATGGGGAGCAGGAATTGCCGAAATTGTATTTTCCCATGTTATTTCAATATGTCCCGCTGTTAACTTTCCACACTGTATATATAATCAACAATAACCAAAATAACAAGCTGCATTCAATTGAAGAATATGTCACCCTACGGCCTACATGGTCGCAAGGAGAGCCTATGGCCATTTACACCGTCAGATTTAAGCATAACATAACTAAAGATCCATGGCAAACCAAGATATTTTCCAAAAGTAATAAGAATTCGAAATGCGCACTGAATGCAACAAATATTCTTTGAGCTATCCTTGAATTTCTCCAAAATTGCGGCCTGTTAGAAATGTAGACCGGAGGAAAGGCCGCTCTCTACTTTCTTAAAATTTTAAAGTGCGCACTCTGGGTGGAAGAAAATCTTCTAATTTCCTCAAACCTCCCAAAATCGGTGATTCCTTTCATCTTTTACAAGTAAAAAATTTGCTCCAGATGCAAAAATTTGCGTTTCGTGGATCTTGAAAAATGTGTCCACTATTTTTGCCTTTTGCACGTTTTTTCCGACATTTGTTGACTCTAAAGAGCTGCTTCATTAAGCAATCTTGGTTGCTTTCTTTTTTTTATTGATAACAGATCCCGGTTCTTCGCATTTAGCGACCAAATCTTGAACATAGACTAGGCTTACATTTCTCACCGAAGTTACATTCAATTCCTTAAAGAGATGTTCCCTTTCCCCCAGGCCCCACTCCCCATATTTTATGAGCTGCATCGAAATGATGCAAAATTGATACAAGATTGCTATGCATGCTTGTTGGGTATATTTTAGAATAAAAATCATTTTTCTATTTAAACATGAATCGTGTGCTCTCTAGCGGTGAAACTAGAAATTGAAAATAATTTCCAGCGATTTCTCTCGGCCCCTTTTGTTAACAAAATTTTTTTCCCGAAGCTGTGCAATTGACGGTTCCATAGATATCGCCTGTGACCATTATTAATGGAACACCCTGTACATACAATGGTCAAACTTGGAAATGGAAAATCATTTGCAAGGGACTCATTTCCACCCTGCCCGAGGATCTACAGGAAAAGGGACTCATGGAACTTGGGTCAGAAGACATAAAAAAGACCCTAGGCGTACAATGGGCGCCGATCTAAAATGTCTTTCGGTTCAAAGTAGATCTACCCGGTTCGATTCCCGGCCGATGCAGAATTTTTTTAAATTTCATATATTATTAGCATTTCTACATTTCGCCAGACTAATGATGGCTGTTGATGTAGGACGTCACACTGGCTCACAGGGCAGCTGCTTCCTATACAGGGTGTTTTTTTGGGAGTTTTAGTTAAACGTTTCTGGGAAAGTAAGATACGTAGATTTTTGAAAATTTGTACCTAGGGGTTACTCTGAAGGCCGAATCGATGTAAAATATTTTCAAAGTGGCCGCACTTCCGGAATTACCGGAAGTAGATAGTAACTTCGTTATTTTAAATAGCAACCCTTATTTTTTATTGGATTTTTGGATTCTACGTGAAATTTCAGTTCATTTGATACCCATATGTCGATATCTGCCATTTATGGTTTTTAAGTTATTTTAACTTGATGAAAAAAAATGGCGGATGCAGATGGTACCTTGATAATTGATACTTGAAAACGGTTATAGTCATGGCAACCCATTTTTATCAGTGCATAGAGGGCTTTCTTTTAGTCCACTTAAAAAAAGGTTAAGTTGCGTACAACCACACCTATGATGGAGATTCAAATTTAAGAAATTTCAAAGTCTAAAAACTCAGTTTTTTAAATGGAATGACCACGTTCTTACTATTGTATGAGGTAGAGAATCGAAATTGGCATATTTTGATATTACATGTTCCTATATAGATATCTTTAACAGTTTCTGATTTCCATTTCTATTTTTTGATCGCTTGTCAAAATTTTTCTATTGGACCGATTTTGTTTGTTTTTTTTTTGATCGACGCAGGATTTTGTTTTCTTTAATTTACGAAAGAAGTGTTATTCATAAAATATGCACCGTTTTCGAGTTTTAAGCGAAAAACTGAAAAAAGTCCGAACGTTTTGAGGTTTTTTGGCTGCCAAAAGTTGTGCACTCTTCAAATACATGTTATTTGAACCCAAATGGACCATTTAAAACGTTAAAATCGTTTACACCACATTATGCAGAAATCGGTTCTTCTGACTGCTTCGCATACTGGACTATCTGAGGAAACTAGTATTGTACGTACCCCCCGCCCCGTCAAAGGGAAATATTATTACAGCCTCATTCTAGGGTTTTTTTTTTATTTCTTGAAGCATCCTGATGGGATGCAAAAGGTTTTAGAAATAAAAAATTATTTCCAATGTACCTATAATAGGATATCCATTTTTCGTCTTGGGAATATGTGACATTATGATTTACAAATCAACAGCATTCAAATAAATAAATAATAAATAGTAATTTACCTAATCCATATCATTAGGAACGGCGTAACAATGTATAGGGTAATGCCAGATAGTTTTTTTGTTTTCCCTTTCAAGTAATGAGTTGTCGCCTCAGGCGTTATAAGTGCAATTTGAGTTGCCTATCCTTACGTTAGCGTTTTCATTTTTTTCTGAAGATCCCGAAACATATTTTTTAAAATATATGCCTTATCATAATAGATGGAAATAATATCTTTAAGTACCGCCGTAGGAAATACTGACGGATTTCCAAATTGGTGCTGTACGTTTTTCTACCCTCATTACAACGACTGTTATCTACAAAAAACGATTTTTCTATTCATTGATCTTCCTAAAAAACTAAGACCGATATTTCAATTTTTTTAAGTACCGCCGTTCTTTTCATCATTGCAAAGAATATCCACTATCAGTATCAAGAATTTGTTAGACTTCAACTACAAAAGCAGCATTTCATAAGAAAGTTTAGAATTATTCCAATATGGCGGATTAGGAGCCTTCTTTTGTTTACACTGCTGTCAAGTTTGTGTGTAAGGTGGGGTGCATAACTGTCAGGCATATTAATGCATCGAACATACGAAAATTCACTGCATAATTACTCGTACGTCTATAGGACTGGATGACAAAAATAGCTATCTCATGCTCATGATTCGTTTATCTGTTTTGAAAGGGAATGAATTAAACATTACATACAATAAACATAATTAGGTATTAGTTCAATAATTTATTTATAAGAGCTAAACAATGAGTACCACAAACCACTGTACATTCCCATAAGAATACAAAACTTTAAAAGTAAACTATACTAATTATAAACTCTCTTAAACTAGGCATGTGAAAGAATAACGACCAATTTACTTCTTCTTTCGATCCTGTGTACACTTCGGACAGTACCATTTACCTTTTGGTTTCGTTGTAAGTCCAACGCACGCAAAGTGAAACCATTCGATCGGGCACTAAAAAATGAAAATACATAATACTGGGGGTTCACACGGTATTGTTAAATTTACATCTGGATTATCGCACCCGATCATTTCACCGTAGGAAACTTGATGGCAAAGGCAATAGGTGGGCTCATTCGGATCGACGGGCATATCCAAAACGTCGCTCGGATGCGTTATTCCGGCTAAACCTGGCAGAACTGCGTCGACAACTGAAAATGCTCGAAATGTCACACAACTCAAACTTGTTCTCATGGCGACGATGAAATGAATGATAAACAAATGAAGATGAATGATACGAACCCTCACCTGATGCAGAGATCGTATTGCTCAGCGCGGTACCCCCTGCGCTATTAGTATTCGTGGTGCATTTCTGCTTTTTCTTTTTACTGCCTCGCACTGTACCCGTCGAGTCCTCCTCGCTGGAATTACCGGACCGTTTCTTTTTACTGTCCTTGCCATCTTTGATCTTCTTACGTCCTTCTACAACGGAGGAATTAAAGCGAAACTAAAGGGAAACCGGACACTCACTTTTGCCTACAGAGTTCTCTTCGGTATTTCGCAAATTTAAAGCCTTATCTTGAATTTCCGACTCGAATCGGGCGAGATCGGAATCTAACCTTCTAATATGTTTGTCGACAAGCTCGTAGGTTTGTATCGCTAATTGCACTTTATCATCGCCGTACTCCTAAAAGTGGCCGGTAATTTCTCTCTACGTCTACGGGGCCGGTACTTACTTTCGCTTTGTTAAACAAACTTTGTATTTTATCCAACTGCTCCTTGCACTGTTCTTGATTGAGGTTCTTTTGATTCTTTAGGTAAGTATCCGCTAACGAGTCGATATTTTTCATTAAAGTTTGAGCGCGGGAATCCAAATCTCTCATTAGAGTGAAATTTCTTTGCAGTTCTATGGGCAAATGTTCTAAACCTTGAAAGCGATATTAAGTACAACATTTTATTCAGAAATTCACTCACTATCCAAGTAATGTTCCAAATACAAAGCTGAAGTCATTTTTAATTTACTATTACATTTGCGTTAATTAGATTTGTTGTCTTATAATTAGGTTAGTGTACATATATTTTTAAGGTTAGGAAACCATTGAGATACAGGGTGATCCTTGTATAAAGGGTGGTCTGGCCAACACTAAATTATGTTCGCGTTCAGCCGATCATCGAGGTTGTTTAAGATCTGTATCTTTCAATATTAAAAAGCTTTCAATTATGAAACCACATCTTTAATTAGGCATTCAGAAGTTGTCTTGATTGTAGTCGTCTTTATTGTCGATTATATATATTTCCACTCCTTTACATAAGTTTACATAAAACATAAAGTCATAAAAGATAAAACCAAAAACCGACTCACCATCCTAACCTAGCTTAAATTCGTAACGTAACTAACTTCACAATGTACAGGGTGTTCTATAATCACCTACAGCTCGTCCATCCTGACTTACCGATCGACCTCGATCGTGTGCATACAGAAAACTAAAAATTTGAAAGCAAAATTCGTAACATGATTTCCTATTTACTATCTCATAAACGCAGTTTTAAGTATAAAATAAAGTACTTGTCTTTAACACATAACAAATTTCTAGGTTAAATTCTAAACTAAAACTACAAATAATACAATTAGTCAGACTCGTACTCAATCTCAAAGCGATCGTCAATGTCACAGTCAAGTTCTTTACGTAAGTTTAGTGAGTAATGTCGAAGACGAGATGAATCGACAATGCCTTCATACGGGATTTGTGTATTTTGGTAACCGTCAATATCTGTGATGACATACCTATTATTTGATAAGACAGATTTTATTATATAAGGGCCTCTATATTTCGGTAGTAATTTCCTATTTGTTCCCATTGTAGAATCTACATTCTTTATCATAACATATTCTCCTTCTTGATACTTAGATGGTATTTTGTGCTTCTTATCATACTGAATTTTGTTTTGTTGTTGCACTACCAACGTGTTGTCACTTGCCTTTGACCTAATGTCGTCCAAGTTCCGATCCTCATTGTCATTCTCTTCTTCCAAAAATTCACGTAGGTGGTCTATGACCTTCCCACGCTGATCGATCCCAAAAACTAGTTGTGACGGAGTATTCCCAATGCTTCGGTTTATTGTATTATTAAAGTAAAACTCTACATCTCCTAAAGACGTATCCCAGGTATTCTTTTCTCGGCTAACTTTAGCTAATATAGGAGTGAGGGTTCTATTCATGCGCTCTACTTGACCATTCGCCCATGGTGCTCCCGTGGCGATAAGTATTTGTTGAACTTCATTATTGTTAAGAAAATCCTTAAAATCATTTGACGTAAAACATGTTCCTCGGTCCGACACAATTTTATATGGTTTACTGTAATTTGCGAAATATCTCTTTAAGTGTTTTATAACTTCTTGGGTATTTGTGGTTTTACAGGGATAAAGCTTAACAAATTTAGAAAATGCATCAACTACTAAAAATATATATCTGTATGTGTTTGCTGTCTTTTCTAACGGACCGTAATGATCAAGGTGTAGACATACAAACGGTTTTTTACCCTTTGGAATGTTATGTAATTCGCCTTCTTGTTTACCACTTTGGGGTGAATATTCAATACATTTTATGCAATTACTAATATGATTTTTAATTGTTTGTCTAATCTTCGGAAACCAATACGTTCTGGTTATTAATTCTTCCGTCTTGTCAATTCCACCGTGTCCCATCTCGTTATGGTATGTTTGTAAAATTGCTGGTATCATGCTGTGTGGTACAAAGAATAATAGATCTTTATTGCGTTTCCTGTACACTAGGCCATTTCTTAATTCGTAGAATTTGTCTTCAGAGTTCTCCAACTTCTTCTTAATTTGGTCAATTGACAAATCCATGGTTTGTTTCACTGCTAACGTCTGCTCAAGAGTGTTTCCTTCTAATACCAAAATATTCTGAGTACGGCTTAAGGCGTCTACATGTTTCATTCTGACATTTGAACGGGGTTCAATCTCGTAATCGTAATTTTGTAGAATTAGTGTCCATCTCATTATTCTTGGGACAATGTCCTTTTTCGCAAGAGTTAATCTAAAGCTGTCGCAGTCAGTGATAATCTTGAAATGAATTCCGTGCAAGTAAATGTGAAACCTTTTCAATGAATATATAATTGCAAGACATTCAAGTTCATAGCTATGGTATTTAGATTCCGTTTCCGATGTCCTCTGACTATAGAAACATACTGGGTGAAACTTATTATCATTCTGTTGCTGCATTAAAATGGACCCAAAACCTAACGCACTTGCGTCACAGTGGAGTTCTGTCTTCGCATGTGGACTGTAGATACATAAAGTGGGTTGTGATATCAATTCTCCTCGTAAGGTATCGAAAGCTTGTAATTGTGCAGCTCCAAAATTAAATTTAGCGCCTTTTCTCAAAAGGTTATATAATGGTTTTGCTATTAAAGAATGATTTTTTATAAATCGTCGAAAATAACTAGATAATCCTAAGAACCCGTGTAACTGCTTAATATTTTGTGGTGGTGGATACTTAATTATTGCTTCAATATTTTGTGGACTAGGCTGTATGCCTTTCTCGCTAACCTCGTAACCAAGATATACAATTTCATTTTGTAAGAAAAAACATTTATCAAGACGAAACTCGAGTCTGTAAAGTGCTGCTTGTTTGAAAACTAGGGCCAAAATGTGAAGGTGCTCATCTAATGTTTCTGTGGCAACCAAAATATCATCTATATATAATAGGATTTTGTGTTCTCTAATTAAGGTGTCAAAAATCATACACATAAATCTTTGAAAGACTCGTGGTGAAGTAGTTAATCCAAAAGGTACCCTCAAATATTCAAATTGGCCTAATGGTGTTGTAAAAGATGTGTACGGTACTGATGTCTCGGCGACTCTAACATGGTGGAATCCATTTCTTAAATCCAATGACGTGAATATTTTTTTTCCTTGAAGTTGATCCAATTGGTCATCAATTAAAGGTGTCGGAAAGTTGTCCTTGATGATAATTTTATTAAGTTCGCGATAATCCACACAAAGTCTATAATCACCAGTTTTCTTCCTTACTAGGACAATGGGGCTACTGTATGGCGATAAGCTAGGTCTAATTATACCTTCCTGACATAAGTTGTCTAAAATCTTCTGAAGTTCTATTTTTTCTACATAAGATAATCTTCTAGGCCGAAACGAAATGGGTTGATCGTGTTTTAGGCTGATTTTCATTTCAAAGTTGTGTTCAAGAGACGGTTGTTGAAGGTTATTTACGTAATTACTCTCATAACAGTTATACACAGCTTCTTTGATATTTGAACTTAAAGACGCATTAATGTTTAACTCATCTTTAACCAACTCTGAACTATGAACATAATCAATGTTTAATATTTCTCGAAACTGATTGTCATTCTTTACAATTGAGACTTTAGAACCAAAGGTTACCTTAATATCAGGGTTACTAATAAAATCCCGACCTAAAATTGCACTGTATTGCATGGTCTCATTTGGGACTACATAAAACTTGATTGTAACGGCTATCCCATCAACGAGAACCTCTTTTTCATAAATACCCAGAACTGTTAGAATACTCCTATTTATGCCCGAAAAGTGCTCACTCTGTGAAGCATCTTGTGTATAAAATTTTGGAGGTACATAATTGCTCTTAATTAAACTAATAGGACTACCTGTATCTAGCAATGATCTTAAATTATAACTACAACTAAAGTCAACATCATTCAAATCGAAAATTACCGAACATTCATAGTCATTCACCTTAAGTTCATCATGGAGGACATGAGTGGTGCCTCCCTGGACAGATCTCTTGTGGTCCGGACAATCTGGTCGTTTATGGCCCATTTTGCCACAATGGAAACAGGATCCCCTTTCTCTTCTTGGTTTGGGACAGCTAACTGCTTTATGGCCTTCCTCGCTGCAATTGAAGCATCTCATTGGCGGCATGTTGTCTCGAGTTGAAGTTGTATTCCGGTTCCTAAAATGAGTAGTATTACTATTTTGCGAATTACGGACTACTTCATTGACGTGTGGTACGGACGCTGTACTATTTCCATTTCCGCGATCGCGATCAGTTACATTGTTCATGATTCTTAAAAGTTCATTTAATTGTCTAAAGTCATGCATACGTGCTTGCACCTGTAACACCTGATTATCGAAACCGTCAATTACATATTCAATCATGTCCCGTTCACACAGTTCCAGTTCGTTGCCCAATGTGACCTTGTCATTGAAATACACCGAAAACTTTTCCGATCTTTTCCACCTCCTTGACTCAAATTTCCGCATCAACTGAATGTGGTCCGGTCGACTTTTAAACATATTTTCCATCTCATGTTTTAATGCATTCCATTTTAGATTTATAAAAGATAGCTTAGAATGATACCATTGTAGTGCTTGATCCTTTAATTTTCCAACTGCTACTAACGTCATGATGTCCTCTGGTACCCCATAAGTCCTCATCACCGCATCTACCCGTTGTATCCACGTCTCTACGTTACTTGTTCCATTAAATTCCGGTAGTAAGGCTGCAACTTCTTTATGACTAAATCGAGTACCTGTCATAAACTGTTCTGTCCCTCTCGCCTGTGGCTCCTGCGAAGGTTGATTCCTAGACAGTTCCAATGTTCGTATCGTTGCTTGTATGATGTCTTCGACTGTCATCATTACCCCTTCAGATCCCAACCGTCGATTCTGTCGCTCTTGCTCCTCGTTCACAGATGTATCTGGATCGCCACCGCCTCGTGCCATGTGTACACTTTCATCACCCAACATCCTAAATTTGGCCTTTTATTTTTAACAATCCGGACTTACAATACGTTTTCCACTATCCCACTTCTGATGGCTGTAGTCGTCTTTATTGTCGATTATATATATTTCCACTCCTTTACATAAGTTTACATAAAACATAAAGTCATAAAAGATAAAACCAAAAACCGACTCACCATCCTAACCTAGCTTAAATTCGTAACGTAACTAACTTCACAATGTACAGGGTGTTCTATAATCACCTACATGATGTTGAAATTTTCTCAAGAAATAACTTTCAATATTTTTCTCATTGCTACCAAATGACTAATGTTTTAAGTGCAACTGTCAGGGACCCTGACCCAAATGAAATATCGGTTCCGGTTTTGTTTATATTTAAGCGAAAATATTTATAATGGTTCCGGTCCGATTTCGGTTCTAAAAAAAATGCTTCGGTTCTGCGCATTTTTTTGGGTCCATAACGGTTCTTTTCGGTTCTAGTCTTTTAGTAAGTATGTCATTAAAAAAATTCATTATAAAAACGTAATTTGTTAATTAATAGTGTTAATTCAATAAGTTTCCATTTCTGAAGGAATTAACGGTTTAGGTTCGGTTTTCGGTCTTGAAGAATACCGGTTTCGGTTTTTTTTCGGTCCAGTCCGGGGCCCTGCTTTGGGGCTATATTTTTTGGTGTTAGGTGCATTTATTTAAACATGAACCTAGGTGCCTGGCTCTCAATTTTAACGGGGAAAATCACTGGCGCAAACAAAATCTAATCGTTTGGCCTCTAGGGAGTGTTTCTCGGATTTAGTCGATTTCTTTAATGTTCCATATCTCTTATTATTAAAATAGTTGATTTTGGCAAAATCTTTCTTAAGAGTACTTTTTTATGCAGAATCCATCGCGATACACGGTTATTATACTGGGTGTTTGGTTTTTCTTGTACGACCATAAACTACATTTTTTCATACGGATCACCCACTAGAGCGTAAAATAAATTTCCTATATTTTGATTTTCACTTGTTATTTTTATATTAAATATTATTTGTAACATTGCATTTTATAAATTAAAATATTTTTATTGCAGACATCTAGGTTTCCATGGCGAACAAAAGATGGCAGGATTGTTTAAAACGACAATTTCTTGGTTATTTGGAATTGTTCATTAGTTTCAAAGTAGATAATAAGGGGCCACCATGGGCACCCCCCACTCCTCCTCCTTTAAGCCCCGCCCCCCTGGCTTCCTATTGGTTGGCTTATACCCCGCCCATCTCCCACTCCTTTAATCTGATTGGCTCCCCGCCCTCGTTTGAGAATCCTCGATTCCTATTGGTTCCACCCCCTTCGTTCTCATTGGTCCTGACAAATCCTCGATTCCTATTGGTTCAACCCCCTTCTCCTTTCCTTCGTTCTCAATGGTCCTGACAAATCCTTGATTTCTATTGGATGGATTTCCCACCCGTTCTTCGACGCATCTACCTCCAGTCGCCGTTGCATGGTCTCTCTCGTCCACATGGTTATCGACGACTGTTTCTCAGTTCATATCCAGTCGTTGTGGGGGGGACATGCCACTTTTGGATCTTTCAGAAAAAACCCGTAGAGATCAAGGTTCGAACCTACTCCCCGCACGTACTACCGTCGTAGAGTATCGATATAGCATCTGCGCTACGAAGAACTAATGCAAAATATAGGTATCTCGTCGTTCCATATTCCTGCACTGTGCTGCTGTGGTTGATTAATCGTGGGTATGCTATATAAATTACGTTCTAATTATTTTTAGGCAATAAATGGATAAACAAAAATAAGGCAATCGTGAAATTCGTGTATGTTTTCTGAGGGGTGTTTGAAATCTGCACCGATTTTGAAAGTAATCTTTATTTTCGTTTAGACTTGCGTTGCATAACGTTAAATCACGTGATCACACACCTGCAATAAAATTTCAATTAGCGGAAGACCGTATCAGTATCCATTTGAACATTGAGGCAGTTAGTTCATATTTTTCTTGGTAAAGAAATCTTCGTACTTACGCCTAGTAAAAAATTACAGACCGATTAGAAGGTCTGCATTATGTCTTCCACCAATTTTGCAATTTTTAAAGCTCATTGCATAATCTGTATCATAGATCACGTGATAAATATCTAGGTAATGCATTCTTATAAAGTCAGTGCACCTGTGCAAAGTCGACAGTATAAAGAAGCACTTCGAAGTGTAAACGTACCTGTGAGCCGCACAGATTGAATTCTTTTCTGGCTTACCAATTCCATATTAAGTTGGTATTCTCGTGCATGCCAAAATCAGTTTTGCATTCGAATTCGAATCAGACTTAAGAAAAAATAGCTATCAGCGCGATAAGGTTTTTGTTTAAGTGTATCTAGGAGTAAGATTTCTGCACGATAATTATTACGCAAAGTAGGTTATTAATAACATTTTTTTCCATCGCATCATTGCGAGTAGGTAGGTAATTCTCGCCGCTATAAAAAGTACATCACTGGTGTGTTGTAAATAGGTAAGGTAAGCACTTTCAGATTCACTCGGTAATTACCTATACCCCCATTCAAACTTTTTTTTTTGGTGACTATGGCCAAATACGAAATTGTTGGCGAATTTCAAAAGAACGTTAAAAGGTTCGCATTAAGGGGGCGTACAATAGAATTCAAAATCAAAGACGTTCCACCCAATGAAAACACAGTGTTGTGGATCAAAACAGCCATCAACCAAATAATCTCTTATATATGCACTGACGTTTCTCCTTCTGATATGATCGGGTTTAATTTTTGTTCTAAAAAGTTTTCGCGAGGGGGAGGGTACTTACGATTCCAGCCTGCCGAATCGGTATCTTTTGAAGATATTTGGGGATTAATTTCGAGCATTTATCAATCTAATTCAGCTGGTTTAAGTACGGAAACCTTCTGTTTGGAGGCTACAATTATCCGGGTGCCATCCGGCAAAGGTAGGATTAAGGCGGGTAACTACAACAATTTTGAGGAAGAATGTTCTGCTCGAAAGGGGATTATTTCCATTAAAAATACAGATAACTTATGTTTACCCAGAGCTCTTGTTGTTGCCATAGCTAAAGTCACGGGCGATTCTGGTTATGAGAACATAAGAAGAGATAGAGGTCATGTTCAGTTAAATAAGGCGAAACAGTTGATGCAGGAAGCTGAAGTATACATTGAGGCAAACGGTGGCGGAATACCCGAACTGAACAAATTCCAATCTTATTTTGGTAACAACTTTAAGATTGTGGTATATAATTTCGGTACTAAAGGGCGCGAAGTCATATTTGAAGGCAACTCAGACGCAAAGTTGACAATCAATCTATTATATTTTGAAAATCATTACAATGTTATTACTTCACTAACGTCGGCTTTTGTGTGCCGATATTATTGCGAACCTTGCCATATCCCCTATAACAATAAAGGGGGTCATATTTGTGCCAGTATTTGCATATCTTGTAAACGGTCCCCCGCATGTGATCGAGAGCTGATAATTAAATGCGCTGATTGCCGTAGGAATTTTGTCTCAAATTTATGTTTCAGTAACCATAAACTTCACTCGGGAAAAGAAGATAAATCGGTTTGTGAAAAATTTTTTAAATGTCGTACGTGCTACAAAATAGTTTTAGCCGGGCGAACTCACAGTTGTAATACAATTTATTGCAATATATGTCACCAAAACCGACCAAATAATCATCTTTGTTATATGCCCTTGGATTCCTCTTCACCAAAATTAACAGATTTCCTTTTTATTTTTTACGATTTAGAATGCACGCAAAACAAAACTGTATCTGATGGAAAATCTTTGCATGAACCAAATTTATGTGTTTTCAATCAGAGGTGCGAAGTATGCATCGATTATCCAATCGAGAAAGTTGTTTGCAGAAAGTGTGGTGTACGTCAACAGGTATTAAATATGAGCAGCATAATTGAGACGTTTTTTCAACATATTTTAGAGATAAGAAAGAAGTTCAAACATGTAATAGTTTTGGCACACAATGGACAGGCTTACGACCATCAATTTATTTTGAATTATATTTTAACCAAAACTCAGTTCAAACCAGAATTAATTATGAGAGGTTCAAAAATAATTTCCCTGAGTATCAATAATGTGAAACTGTTAGACTCTTTGAACTATTTTCCCATGTCCCTCGCCAAGTTACCAAAAGCGTTCGGTTTAACAGACGATTTTCGAAAAGGATTTTTTCCGCATCACTTTAATACACCCGAAAATCAAAATTATGTAGGACCGTATCCCGATATGAAGTATTATAATCCAGATGCTATGAACACCGACGAAAGAGATAAATTTATTAGTTGGTACACCGAAAATAAAGACAACATCTTTGATATGCAAAAGGAAATTGTCTCTTATTGCATATCCGATGTAAATATATTAACGCTCGCCTGCCTGAAATTTCGAGAATTATTAATTAAATCCGGAAATGTGTGTCCGTATACAGAGGCATGTACGATTGCCA
>NW_022170596.1:47122833-47134676 GCF_008802855.1 Photinus pyralis | reverse complement strand
GGTGTTTTTTTGGGAGTTTTAGTTAAACGTTTCTGGGAAAGTAAAATAGGTAGGTTTTGAAAATTTGTACTTAGTAGTTACTCTGAAGGCCGAATCGATGTAAAATATTTTCAAAATGGCCGCACTTCCGGAAACACCGGAAGTAGATAGTAACTTCGTTATTTTAAATGGCAACCCCTATTTTTTATTGCATTTTTGGATTCTACGTGAAATTTCAATTCCATTGATACCCATATGTCGATATCTGCCATTTATGGTTTTAAGTTATTTTGACTTTAAGAAAAAAAAATGGCGGATGCAGACGGTACCTTGATTAATTGATTACTTGAAAACGGTTGTAATCATGGCAACCCATTTTTATCAGTGCATAGAGAATGAATAGGGCTTTCTTTTAGTGTACTTAAAAAAAAGTTAAGTTGCGTACAACCGCACCTATGGAGATCCAAATTTAAGAAACTTTAAAGTCTATAAACTCAGTTTTTTTTAAATGGAATGACCCTGTTCTTACTATTGCATGAGATAGAGAATCAAAATTGGCATATTTTGATATTACATGTTCCTATAGCTATCTTTAACAGTTTCTGACTTATTCCCATTTTATTGAATTGACACTATTTTTTTCGGATTTTCTTTTTAGTAGTCGGCGATCATTTTATAACAATCGAATTTTACTCCTAAGTACAAATTTTCAAAAACCTACCTATTTTACTTTCCCAGAAACGTTTAACTAAAGCTCCCAAAAAAACACCCTGTTTATACGTTCATTCAAGGCATCGTCAAATGAAATTTAAACCAGGTGTCAAATTCTTACAGAACAGCTTTCTATAACCACTCGAAAACTTCAGTCGTTATTTTTTTGTTTATTTTAACTTAATTTTACCACCCGCGCGTTAGTAAGGGAGGTATTGCAGTGGGGTAAAAAATGAACCCTCCCTTTTTTGACGGGAATACATGTTTTGAGGCACCAGGAATCCGAATCAAACAAAATCTTGATGATGTCGGTCTGTCTTTTGGTCTGTCTGTACTCTCATTTCCGGCAAAACGGCTAAACCGATTGGAACCAAATCTAGCACACATATTCATAGGCCTAAAAGGGCAGAATCGCGCATGCGCAGGTATACGGGTGGTATCTGTGCTAGCCACAGCAAATTTTTATAATATTTACTCCATCATGATCAGCACTGCATTATACAAGTATATCAAAGTTGTATTTTTTTAAATAGAAACCCCCTATATTATTGCATATTTCGATTACTGGGTCAATTTTAGTGTGACTTTATGTATTACACATGATATCTAGTTTAGCGTCATTTTTTCAAAAAATAGATGTCCAGTAAAAGTTGAATAACGAAGTTTCCATAAATCTTAGAAGGCTGTGACTCTGCAGTATATTACTAATTATCACGAGTACCTACATACGCCGAACGGTCAAAGTTAAACTTTTTTTGTGCTAAAAGAAATCACTACGTCAATTTCCAAAATTTCAATCAAAGGTAACTTGATTTTTTTTAATGGAACTACCAAGTTGTTTATTGCATCAAATGTAGGATTTGATTACCTTTCTAACGATATAAGCACGCCGTATTTACCTTCTACATATTATTTGTGCAATTCAGCAATTTCTAATAATACAGAAGGTTTTTCGATTTTCAAAGCCTCTCAGTAATTAGTAGGCCTTTAAAAGTTATAAGCACAAATTATAAAAAATTTTAGGTAATATATTTTATCCTATCCTAAAATTGACCAAGAAATCGAAATATGCAGTTATATACAGGGGGTTATATTTAAAGAAGTGCGACTTTGATCTAAATCACCCTGTATAAAAATTGCAATTTCGTTGAAAATATTTTTAGGTTGTAGCCTGAAGAGTCCTTCAATATGCCCTGACAATGAATTTTAAATATTCTTTTCAAATCCTAAGTATTAATAACCGCGTACTAAGCTGCTGTATTTTAAAGAATTTAATTTTTTTTTGTAATAAAACCAAATTTTTGGAGGTTAAACCAAGAAAAATAATCTCTTTCAAATAACTAAATAAAAAATTTAGCGGCTACTATGTATTTGAAAAAAAAAAGTTTATTTGTGAGAAAACCTAGCATAATTTGTGTAGGTTGTACACAGAAAAAGAAAGTCTTGCGAATAATTTAATCAAAATTTTGCGTTATTGCTATTTAAAAAAAATAGACTGACGGCACGGCGCTAAAAACTCATAGCAAAAAAAAAGTTTTTGACAGTTTTACATCGTTTATGCCTAATCTGCATTTGCAAAATCAAAGTAGGTAACTGTTTTGCCGACAAAAAATATTTACCAACGTACGTACATAGGTACATACGAGTTGTACATATATTGTTGCAGGTGCTCATTGTACATGAACCATATTACTTTAGTGTTTACTCATAAACCATTCCATTTTGGTTGCAACGATTTTTGTATGTTCTGGAATGTCTACAGACATGTACTTTCTTTTGGAGTTCATCTTTTAATTATTATCAATGAAATGAATTTAGCTGTAGTAGGTTCAATCGCTTTTTTGTATTTTGTAAAGAAAATTATAGGTGTTGAAAATAACTATACTCAAAAATCTGATTTCCCTATCCCATGGTGCTGCTGTAATCTTTTAAATACAATAGTAAGAGGGTTGAATTTACTTGAGCTCATGTTTAGGGACACGGTTTAATGATTTTGGAAGATGGTACGCATTATGAAGGCGAATTCAAAGGAATCGATAACATTAACGGTAAAGGAGTTTTAACGTTAAATTCTGGACATACAATCGAAGGTCACTTGAACGGTTCTCTATCGGACGGAATAAAAATTTCCAACGGTACCTTGAATTTAACTACACTTCCGTCCGCCGACTTACCCGTGAAACCAAACTCTTTCGGAAAGCTTTGCACTCCCGTAACGCAAAAGTGGAAGGCCCTGTTTCGACAGTGCTATCAAATGTTGGGAGTGTACGAGAATAACAGCAAAGTGAATAAGTTGCCCGACACGCAAAAACTGTGGCAGAACATTGCGGTTTTAATATCAAACTCGCATCAGGGAAGTTTGAAGAAGAGGAAAAGCGAGCGGAGTTTAGAGAATTCGTTAAATCAGCTGGATACGATACCTACATTTGGAAGAAATAGTATGGATGTTGCCAATTATATGGATGTTAAGCAGTATTTGGTTAAGGTGAGTTCACACAATTATTTGTTTAGTCGTGAGTCTGTGGATCATAGGCAACCATAATTTTTTTTAAATTTATTTATTTTCCCTCTCTTGTTCTGGGCCCCCAACAGGCTTGCGCCCAGTTACTCGCATACTGCTTTTTAAATTTTTAAATAATGTGAAGTTGTGTATATTAAGATTTTTTATTTTAAGGCTTTTGAAAGCCCCCACCACCCTTTAGGATCATTGCTGCTCGATGTGACGGTGGCTTACACAACAACTTACGGGGGTTTACACGCCCATCCCCTATTACTTACACATGCCGTTGAAGAACTCCACTCGATTACTAAACGAATATACGACATTGTAAAACTACTGTTTCCTGCATTACCGTCACATGAGAGAGACACTCCACCGGAAGACACTGAGGATAGGTATAAACCACTACATACACCTTTAATTACTTATGATCGAATTAGTTCCAGTGAGATAGTCGGTTACCAAAATCTGTTGTATCCATTAATTCTACCCAAAGTTCACCAACCACTGTTTATTTTATACACTTTACACAATAAATTGCAAGACTTGCAATACTGGAAAAGACTGACCGAGTGGAACAAACACTCGGATTATACACTGATGTCCTTTTTATCTGTCGATCAGTAAGTATCAAACTTAACGGACGATATTAAAAAAAATAGTAATTTAGAAAATTTCTAAACAACCACGCCCCGGACGGTTTATTGTCGTCGCCCGTGAAAGAGCAAACCTTTCTAGACGCCATTGAAACCCTGCAACTTCTCAAGACGACATTTTCGCCTATCGAAAAATTACTCATAATTCGCCAGACCTTTGAGAAAATGACACTAGTCGTACAGGATCAAATCGGACACGATTACAAGTGGAGCATGGACGACCTCTTCCCCGTGTTCCTATACGTTGTCGTAAGATCTAGAATTCTGCAGTTGGGATCGGAGATACATTTCATCGAAGACTTCATGATACCGAGCTTAGAAAACGGAGAACTCGGCATAATGTTCACAACTTTAAAGGTAACTCCGCCCACTCGCTCGCGCACTTATACTACATTATCAATTTCAGGCGTGCTATCAGCAAATATTGCAAGAGAAAACCTCTATTAGTTAATAAGTCCGTATTGCGAATTTTAGGTGTAGTTTACCAATTTTAGTTAAAGAGATGAAGTCGTAATTGTAAGTAGATATTTTTGTAAGACTGGCGAAACGAAGCATCAGTATTCAGTTTTTTTTTTTCGTATCTCCGTTCATATTGGACGATGAAAACGGCATATCAAATTTTGTGATTTTCAACATTCCTGTGTAGTTACTTTATTTTATTGTTAATTTTATGGCAAAGTTTAAATAAAGTTATAGTTACCTAATGCACATTTTATTATTATCTCTAGTATTTTGTTTTACAACCCAAAATCCATAACAAAAAACCTTTGAAATCTGTGGCACAGCCTGGAACACAAAGAGTAAACATAATTATCTTAAGATAGTAATTCTTACATCTTATCGCTCACCATGCGGGGAGTTTGACAAATTTTGCAGCAAGTTGCAGGCGGTACTAGACTCTCTATTTACATCAACTGTTCACTTCATTTTGCTGGGGGATATTAATGTTGATCCCGCTAGAGATAACGGTCTTTTTAGTAAAATAAGTCAGCTACTGATCTCTTATAATATGATAAGTATAGGGTTGCCATCTCAAAACTCTACCAACTGGGACAGGAAGCATGAAAACCCCGGATTTAGGGATTATATACCCGGACATATCACCTGAATTTGATAAAAAATATTTTCTAAAGAAATAAAACAACCAATTAATTTTTCTAAATAAAACAAGGCGTATGAAACATGAAACAACATTTGTTTAACTGTTAGGAATCAGCAACGGTTTATCTACATTTTTTTCTTTAAATGAAGCAATCATATACTTTTTTAACAAAATAAAATACAAGTTATAAGAACTAATAACAATAATTTTTAAATGAAACAAATATTTGGTCTTTTAGTAAAATAAAATGTTTACTTTTCAGGTCTTCGGTATTTATCCGTCGTTCCAATAGCTTCTTTACTTAAAAGAAATGTATAAAAATCTACACAATCATAATCTTTAAAATTGTACTTTATTTTTATCACTGACGAGACTGTTTCAATATTCAATAAATTCCTTTATTTTGCCCACTGTTGTGCCACTAGTGAAAATACTGTTTCAGCGTTGTCATTATGAGCAGGAATGCAAAACTAGTAGCGTCTCAACGAACGAGCGGACGGACAGACGGACGGACAAAGTGGTCACAATAGCGCATTTTTTTTTATTTTTGTGGAAATGCGCTAAAAAGTAGTGCGCAATTTTCAATAACTCCGAGTAGGTACCTCTAAATGAAATGAGCATTTGGTGTTTTAAAAATTGTTACCAAAGGTGATTTGCGCTTGAAAGATAGTACCAACCTCAAAACTTGGAGTACCATTGAAAACCCACCCGGACGCCGCCTAAACTAGGACAAATCCGGGGAAATCCGGATGGATGGCAACCCTAGATAAGTACCATAAACGCACCTACTAGGAAAGGTAAACTTTTAGACCATGTCTTCACAAGTGTTAGTTTAGGTAGTTAATGTTTTACAAAACTGCATTTCTGATCACAGTACCGTTCTCATAAAATCAAATATAGATGCTCCAAATCAAAGCGAAAAAATTCGGATTAGAAGGTATAATGAAAATCTCCGTAGAGAATTCTATAGTCAATTGGAAATAGAAGATTGGGTTCCAGTGTTAAGAGGATCGGATGTAGAGACTGCTTTTAATATATTTGGTAAGATAGTGTCTCATCACTTCAACAATGTCTTTCCTTATCTATATAAAAACAAAAACGCAAACGTTCTTAAAGGGTGGGTTAATGAGGACGTGAGGACGTCTAGTGCAAACTTGAAGTCATTCTATATGTTACATCATTACCTGTTTGTCGTAAATCTTACTGTTTGTTTGTCTGTTTACAATTTGACTTATCTTATCCATGTACCTAAATGGCTAAAAGATGAAATACATATATATTATTATAAGGAGAAAAGTTCAATTTTTAAGAAAAATAATTAAAAAGATTTAATAATAATATTTATTGGTGGTGTTTACACAGTAAATATTTCCACACGTCACAGTAGTGCATCATTGGGCTTTATTATAAGTGAGATTAATATTTCTTTTATTACCGTTGCTAGCTTGACATGACGAAGAGATTGTAGTTGCCTTTATCCTTATCTGCATCTTCATGTTTGTCTTGAGTGTGGGTGGTAAAAGGGCCGGACGACTACAAAGAAACGGTACAGTGCGCCCAAACATGATATTATCTAGGTGCGCGTGGCTATGAGGCCCTCATTTTCCTCTCTAAATCCAGAATAATATTGACACCACTAAGTAGGAAATATTGCACTCTGAGTTCAAATGCTCATCATCCCTGGATTATAATAATTAAAAGACACAGATCCCTCATAAAGATTCTTCTAAACTCTGCATACTTTTGTTGAATGAATAAGCGAATAATTTTAGAATTAGGGCAGTCGAGTAAGACAAAAATAGGTAATCAAGAACATCTGATAATTTATTGTGTTAACATATATGAGAATACCGTACCTAAACCAAGTTTTAAACTTCCAAAGACCTTTGGTAATTGAGTGTTTTTTTTTACTTTTTTCAGTTTCTTGTAAATATCTTGAGATTTATCGATTGCACGGAAAATATCCTGCCACGTCCTCTTAAACAATACCTATAACCTGAGCCAAAGAGCAGCTCTAAAGGGAACGGGCGATCAAAAATGAGTGGCAGTCAAGTCGCCTTTGGAAGTACGATTTTCCATGTAAACAAAAATTCCAAAGGTGACTTCACAGCAACTCATTTTTGATCGCATAGTATAACAGGTCCTATTTTTTCAAAAATTTCCCAAGCCCACTTTCAGTCATCTGTTTATTATAATAATATTGGCTCCTATACTCATCACCGGGCATATTTTCCAATATGAACTCATTTAGACAGGGACATATAGCGTAGCATTCCACATTCCTTTTGTCCAAGCTCCGATTAGGTCCCTTACGGACGAGTAGATTTCATTTTAGGTGGGGAGATTTGGTTTGGCGAACGAAACCACCAACCGGTACCTATTCTGCCTTGGGGATGGACCAGAAGTCGCCAGGGGCTGCTACCCATTAACCCACTGGGTTTTTCATTAGTGGGTTTTTTTCATTTTGAAATAATTAACAAGTAGTTTTTTGGCTTGGGCTGGTTTAAAATAAATTTATATGGCAAAAGTATATTTCAAATTATACACGAATCACTTTTAATTTTTAAAATACAAAAATAAAACAGATACTTCCATTTGAGATCGTTTAGTATCAGTTAACAATTCAAAACAGTTCAAAACTTGTATTCTTATTCTTACTCATAGTAAAATGTAAAAGTGAACCACCACAACACAACCACAATATTGGGGCGCCTTTTTTTTCATATTGTCGAACTGTTTAATTGCCATCGAAAAAATACTATTACCCACTTTTACCCGAAAAAAATCCACTTGGGCTCAGTGGGTTGGGGTTTTTAAAAAAACGGGTTTTTTCAAACCCTGGCTATCTCACTGTGGTTCGCCTACTAGGATCACCACAGATCAGGGACGAAAATTCGAATCCTCCTTATTTCATTGTTTCCGGCAGGAGTATTAGAAGCCGATATTCTAATTAGTGACAATTTTTGGAACTAATATTTAATATAAGAAGAAGAATGTTTATTGGACCTATTCAATTTACATTGTGCGTATAATTATATTTCACACATTAAAAATTACACCTGGGAGCTATGGAGCTACAGTGCTACTTGTGATCGCAAATTATAGGAAACTTTAATAACTTCTTTATAAATAATATTCAGTTATTTTTCGTATGACCACTACTCAGCTAGTACAGGTCTTTGGAAGTTGAAAGCTTTTATACTACTCTCATACATCCTAATAAAAATTAACCACCAATAACTCTTTTGGTCACCCTAAACATTGAATTCAATTTTTTATTCAATGCCCCAAATAAGGAGCAGATCTTGGGATAAATCTTCCAACATACCACCTGTGTATTGTGTGTTGCCTACCGGTCCATATACGCAGATTACTATTGTATATCTTTTAAAGGGATTTTGTGTTATTTCTACAGTTTGTGATTAATAAAAAACATAAAATTTCGATGATCCGAGCCCCACAATTTTTTCCAAGACTTGCAAATTGTTTTCGTCCCATTTGGCAACGGTGTATTCAAATCACGTGTTTTTTGAATTTCAAAAATGAAGTACGATTTTGAGATTTTAAAACGCGCCAAATATGCGTTGGGCGTGACAGAAAAGTCGCGCCCGGGATTCACAGCGTCAAACACGGATGAGTGTGCGGAAAATTCGCGAGTGACGTCGAAAAATGTGAAGAAAACTGTTGATTTACAGTTCGCGAGGTATTGATCCGATAGTGTCCTCATCGCGTGACGTACGAAATCACGCCACACATCCCTTCCAGTCGCGAGATGATTCCGATTGGCTAAAAGAGTCGATCCAAAAATACGGTGGCGTTTTGCGTTTGTATTTGTGTCGAGTGGAAGGTGTGCTTCAATCTTATCGTGTTGCAAGAGATAAATTTAGTGCGTGGAGTGATTGAAAATCGGTCGTGATAAGACAGTTCAAAGTTCCAAGACTGCACCATTTAGTATCTCGTGTAAGTAATTAATTATCTACAATTCGATCTCTTTTTAATTTCAATGATATCGGGCATTGCAATAATTTGGGGTAGGTTATGTTATTTAAACTGCAGAATTCGCGCTACGCTACGACCGTTTGTCATTCGACCTGTCAATTTGTAGGTTGACGTTTCGCGTCCTGTTTTCCGAAATCCACGTGGGCTGTGGACCGTCAGGTAAACGAACCTACATTGCAGTACTCCCGTTACTTTAACCTACTTGCCCCTTCGCCTATTTTCCATCCGTGTCTAAGTTACTTACTTCTAAAGGTACGTCCGCACGTCTTCCGGATGTTGCGTAATTTATCTAGTCTAGACCGATCTTCCTATGAGTTCAAAGTGCTGGCGGTCTTAATTGTACCCAATTTACATTGAATTGGTAAAAAATGAGCTTGGAGCAAAGGTTACGTGATAAGGATGATATAATTGGACGTTGTAGTAGGATGTCGTCAAGACACCCTCGCGTTATTTACGCCGATCGCATTAGCATTCGTAATCGAGTCGAACACGTTTCTAATTTAAATATAACCACTTTTCCTTCCTATTTATCCTCGTATCTATCTTATCCGGTAGTCGCGTCGTTAACGGTCACCAATTCCCAAGTAAAAGTTCAGGAAGGTACACATTTTCAATTGACGCGATTTATTATTGGCACCATTCTGAAGGGTACAGTCTAAGTAAGTGGGATGGAATGTTTTTTTTAGCATTCTAGATTTCGAGAGGCAACTATTTTGTTGGTTAGAACCGTTCACACTCCCACATCAAATACAACCAGAGCTGGGCAGAACACTTTCAAAAAGTATTTGAATACTAAATATTAAATACCTACTTTACACAAATCAAAGGTATTTGAATACTAAATACTTTTACGTCCAGCACAAGCGAATACTAGATACAGATACATTGAAAAGTATTCAAATACTTAAAAAAATAAGTTTTCAAATACTTTAGAGTGTATTCGAATACTTTCAAAAGTATTCTAATACTATCAAAGGTATTCGAATACTATAAAAAGTATTCGAATACTTTGAAAAGTATTTCATTATCTTACTTTGAAAAGTATTCGAATACAGTAAAAAGTATTCAAATACTTGTCACTCAAATACATTAAAAATTTAAAATAGTATACTAGATAAAAGGCTTAATACTACTTAAAAAATCAAGTTATACTTTGTATGGGGTTAGCTTTTTTTATATTTCTATTGTTATATACAAATTTAAGAGGAGTAAAAGCGTATTATTATTATTATATTATTATATAGGAGGTACCTACCAGGACCTTTCTTATACCAGTTATATCCTTAAGAATACGTGTACCAGTTTTCAAAGCGATCGTACGTCGTGCACACGATACGTACGCCTTTCTGAAATTAATCCTAGCGATTTTGGAACAGATCCATTTTTGACCATCCGTTTGTCCGTGTGCATGATACTTTGTTGGAAACGTGCGATCGCTTTGAAAATTGGTACACATGGTCTTAAGGATATAAGAAAGCTCCCAATTGTTTTTAAGTTACGTAGACTATCGAGGTCGGTATTCAGATGTATCGGATTTTTATATTACTAGATCAAAAGTTACAGCCCTTTGAATTTTTTTCCGAAATTAGTTTTTTGTCCATAACTTTTTATTGAGAGGTCTAATCAAAAACGTACGAATTGTTTTAGATTCTAAGCACCAAAATTAATAAGAAAAAGTGTTTTCCCGAGAAATTTTGGTGCAGTCGATTTTTGGAAAAAAAGGACGGTTATACACTGCCTTTTTTTGAGCCCCGAAGAGAAAATTGTCTCAGATCGACCCGGAAAAAAAATTTTCTTATAGAATGTGGCCTGTAGAATCCATAATTTCAAACAGTTCCAAGATTGGGCTACTAGTTAAAAAGTTACAGCCCTTTGAATTTTCTTTCGAAATTGGTTTCTAGTCTATAACTTTTGATTGAGAAGTCTGATCGAAAAAGTACGAATTGTTTTGGATTCTACGCACCACAATTAATAAGAAAAAGTGTTTTCCCGAGAAATTTTGGTGCAGTCGATTTTTGGTAAAAAAGGAAGGTTATACACTGCCTTTTTTTGAGCCCCGAAAAAAAATGGTCTCAGATCGACCCGGAAAAAAATTTTCTTATAGAATGTGGCCTGTAGAATCCATAATTTCAAACAGTTCCAAGATTGGGTTACTAGTTCAAAAGTTACAGCCCTTTGATTTTTCTTTTGAAATTGGTTTCTAGTCTATAACTTTTGATTGAGAAATCCGAGGAGAAATCTGATCGAAAAAGTAGGAATTGTTTTGTATTCTACGCACCAAAATTAATAAGAAAAATTGTTTTCCCGAGAAATTTTGGTGCAGTCGATTTTTGTAAAAAAGGAAGGGTATACACTGCCTTTTTTTTGAGGCCCGAAAAAAAAATTGTCTCAGATCGTCCCGGAAACAAATTTCCTTATAGAATGTGGCCTGTAGAATCCATAATTTCAAACAGTTCCAAGATTGGGTTACTAGTTCAAAAGTTACAGCCCTTTGAATATTCTTTTGAAATTGGTTTCTAGTCTATAACTTTTGATTGAGAAATCCGAGGAGAAATCTGATCGAAAAAGTAGGAATTGTTTTGTATTCTACGCACCAAAATTAATAAGAAAAATTGTTTTCCCGAGAAATTTTGGTGCAGTCGATTTTTGGAAAAAAGGAAGGTTATACACTGCCTTTTTTTGAGGCCCAAAAAAAATTGTCTCAGATCGACCCGGAAAAAAAATTTTCTTATCGAATGTGGCCTGTAGAATCCATAATTTCAAACAGTTCCTAGATTGGGCTACTAGATCAAAAGTTACAGCCCTTTGATCTTTCATTCGAAATTGGTTTCTAGTCCATAACTTTTGATTGAGAAGTCTAATCGAAAAAGTACGAATTGTTTTGTATTCTACGCAC